>NC_056748.1:592405706-592670706 GCF_019279795.1 Protopterus annectens
TATCTTAATTTCATTCTTAGCCAGAACCAAACTCTGGAATTTGAATCAACAATGCTGCTTTATTATAGAGTTATGGAGTTTAAACAAAGCTGTGCAAATCTTCCAGGGTTACTCTACAAACTTGCATGTCCACCCAGTTAATTCCAGACTGAGTTAGCCAGATACTGATCTCCAAAATTAAGCTTGCAAGGCAGTCAGACCAAAAGCCAGTCATGATTTCACTGCTGATTTGATATGCTTTTCTTCAGTAGTAAAAACATGATAATGTATCAGATATCACAACACTATTGTGCCAAATATTTTAGCTCCAGTGTGAGAAACTAAACTGCGCTGAAACATTACTGCAAAATAAGGTTGAGTTTTTGCAAAGCAAATGTGCGTTTCAAACAAAAATAGAATACATAGAATGTATTGGCCTCTGTCATCCCCATTGGTCAAAGAATAAAAATGTCTATCCCTTTGTCATGCAGTCAACACTATATCAACTGCATAATTGCTCTAACCCCATCCCCATCTTTGGTATAAAACACACACCTTGAGATTTAGGCGGCTTTCCATTATGTGGAAGCCTATGTGTGGAAGGTTTCTATATTGTGACATGTTTTTACAAATTAAAAAGTGGTATACTGTTATGGTTTTCCCTTGGCATTGATCATTGCATGCAGACTGATCTTGCTGGGGAAGCAACATGCTAATGTTAATTAGCCAAGTACTTCCCAATGAAAATTGCTGTTTTGGCAAAGCATTTCAGAGAATCACTCTGTTGAATCAATTTTTTTCCTTGAGGAGGAAAAACGTAACTCTGTTTTTTGGTTGTATTCACTCATTCTGTCTTATGGGAGTAGTATTTCTACAGTTAAGTATAATAGAAGGGTATGTGTGTGTGCATGAGTGTGTGTGCATTTTAGTTGGTGCATACTTGCAAGTGGTTGGGTGGGTGGTTGAGTGAGTAAGTGTTTCTGTGAATGTGACAGAGCAGGGAACCCTTTGTGCATGATTAGGGGTGTTTGGGCAGGAACACTGTTGGACGGGGTAGGGATTTGCCTATGCTACTGCAATGTATAGGCTGCAAGGGAGAACACAAGCCAAGTCAGGTCTGAAAGAATAATGTTTGACTCAGAGAAACAGCAATGAGTCGCTAATGAGGTGTTTCTCTGTGTGGCTTTACAATGCCAATGAATCAATGATTTTCTCCAGTGCATTACTTGACCAACATGCCTTGCCAATTAGCTTGGGTGTAGAGAATCTTTGTAATCCTTGGGGTAATATAACCTACCATTGCTTATCTTCTGAGAGGGTAATATGCTCTGGTCTTGCAAAAGTGCTGTCCCTGATGCAGCAACATCTTTCCCTAAAAATGCAAGTTTATAATTAATTATGCATTCCTACCCTATGGGAGTGCAATAAGTTATATGCCATACATTTTATGAGGAAATAAACATTAGCAAAACAAAAATAAGCATTAATTATTTGCATGAAATCGTTTACTAATTCCCTCTGCAGTAATGTTGTTTTTTACCATTCCATTCTAGTTCTTCTCTGTGTGATACATTAGTTGCCTAGCATATGCGTAAGACTATACAGGATGGGAGAAATTGAATAAGTATTTTTTTTCAGTTGTTTATTCCTTCAGCCCGTACTTAGATCCCAAGGAGTTCCACTGTCAGAAATCATAGCCTGTTTCATTTCTCCAAGTATTTTGTTTTTTTTTAATACCATGATGGGAATGGACTCCATTTCTAAGTCAAAGCAAAATTAAAGTTAATGAAATTAGTCCTGTTTCAGTCTTTGTTAAGCAAAGGCACTCTTTGTAGCACCTGCAGTCAGCCAAGAAATAACTCCTCCTGCAATTCATATGGAGTTACATGTATCAGTAGCATACTTAAACAAGACTGTAAATTCCTCCTGCTACTATTGTAACTGTCTGATTATCCTTCTTCCACACTTCCCTTGTTTCTCCCTGCAAATCCTGATGTTTTTGACTATGTGTCTCTCTGTACATAAGACATAGTAATCACTGGGTGCAGCAATTTCAATGATCAATGCTACTTTTGTCTTCTTTTTTATAGAGAACAATATCTGGTTTTCTCGCATTTTTTTTTGAATTGTTAATGGGAGATCTCATACAATATAAACTTTATCATTTACTATAATAAGTTATGCCTCATGTTTCCAGTGCTTCACAACTACTTCAATATAATAATGTTTGCACAATCCCCAGTGCAACAGTCTTGCCACATTATTATGTCATTCTGTATACAGGCCCTCTGTCAGTGTATCACACCCAACAACAGATGAGAGACCGTTTCCAATTCTGTTTTACAAAACCTGCATTTGTCTGTTTGTCTGATATGTTCAATGGACTTTGTAAACCAACATATATGTAGTCCACTATCCTGGGCCGCCAATATTAATTTTTCAACTTTTGGTTTAAATTTACCTCTCCGTAACCATTCCTGTCTGAGATCTTTATCAACATGAGGTTAGATCAATTATGAGGGAGACTAGCTGCCAGATCTTATACACCAGAAGAGATATACTCAGGGATTGAAGGGGTATATGATCTTAGAGCTCGATCTGCACGTCCATATTTTGCAAACCCTGTAGACTTAGAAGGAACATCAGAGAGAACTAGAATCACTGATACGACGATGAACCGTCCAATAGTTAGGGTCTCACTGAATTATACACAATACATCAGCAGTGTGAAAGGGATTTTTTATAAGAACTGGTCTGTCCTCACTACAGATCCCAAATTAAAAGAGAGTGGGGGATAGACTGTCTTTTGTCTATAGAAATAAGTTAAACTTGCACAGATTACTCTGTCAACCCAGAGTCCCCACTACAATTGGTAGGGGTGAGACATTAACTTTGCTAGAAACACTGACTATAGAGGACATGGTGCCCACATTGTTAATGAGCATGATAGTGCTAATAAGAATAATTTTACTCCCTTGCCTAAAGTACGAGACATACAAAGTAACAATGCTTTATTACAGGAACCTGTTGTCAGAAGGAAAGACCCTAATGCAAGCTCCTATAAAACAACATATGAACATACCCCTTTCCCCATCAACGAGGTACCCAGAGGAGGGAGAAACAGGTTAATGAGCAGGGGCAGACAGAAACTCAAGGGCTCAGGGGAGGAACATGTAGGTCCCACAATCAAGAAGATGTGGGAGAGAATACCCAGACATTAGTTTGGAACATCTCAGACAGAGTTTTAACAGAAGATGAAATCTCTGTACTGAATAAGGGACTGTCATTTATTCCCTCTGTGAAAAGCAATCTACCTGACTCAGTGATAGATACGAAATTGTTTGGAAGGAATGTTCAACTGAAATTAGATTATGGGGGACATTCATCAATGGGTGAACATGGAGTTTTCAAGAGACCCAGCACATATATTCCCATACTACATCCATTAATAGATGCTTTTGTTAAAATGGTAGAGGCAGACTTACATGGATTAAACAATAACAACAAAAAGAAATGGTATGGTAACCTGAGTTCAAAACAGAGAGTTGCTATGAATAATCTGAGGAGTGACAACACACTTATGGTTAGACCAGCTGATAAAGGAGGACCAGTAATAGTTATGAATAGAATGGACTATGACAAAGTGAAAACAATGTTGGATAATAGTGAGTTTTATTCGGTAATCTCTAAGACTGAAATAGATATATGGGTTGGAACTATTAGAAGTATGTTAGAAGACTTATCCAAAAGTGAAATTATTAGTTTGGAACTATACACATTATTTTTAGTTGAAAATCAATTGATTCCAGTCATTCATGGGTTACCAGAGGTTCACAAGAATACACATAATCCACCCATGAGACCCATTGTGGCAGGGAGAGGTTGGGTTACTGACCCCCTCTTCTTGTATGTCAAAAAACAACTAAGGAAAGTTGTAGATAGTTTCAGTCATATCCTGAGGGATACTAAACAGTTTCTGCTGGACCTTTACAGTAAAGTGAGTGTGTTATAGACTGATTTACACTTCATATTAGTGACTCTTGATGTACAATCATTATTTACAGTTATACCCAACCAACATGGGCTAGAAAGAATACGGAGATGTCTCTGGGTGAATACTGATTATACCATAACCCACTTTGAATTAATTGCTGGTTTGCTAGAGGAAATCCTGGAAAATAACATCTTCATGATCAATGATACTGTCTATATACAGAAGGATGCCGTGGCTATGGGTACATCATGCGCCAATAGCTACGCTAACCTAGTGATGGCAGACTGGGAAAAGGAAAAAACTATTCCCACTAGATAGCTTCAAGAGGAATGTTATTCATTATACTAGGTTTGTGGATGACCATTTCCTCCTATGGACAGGATCAGAAGATGAACTACAGAAGTTTTTTTGTGAGGTCAATTCTTTGACCAATGTTTTTAATTTCACCATGGAAAGTTCGGACAGATGGATATCATTCTTAGATGTATACATTGAAAGGTTAGACAGTGCTCTACTCAATACAGGTGTATATGGGAAGTCATGCTACAAGAACTCCCTCTTACATTGAGGGAGTATGCATCCTCGTTTTGTATTCCACAATATATTGAAAGGTGAAGCTATTAGAGTCTCACGTTTGAATCCAACAGAGCAAGGGTTTAAGAATGAGTTAGATCAATTACGAGGGAGACTAGCTGACAGATCTTATACACCAGAAGAGATATACTCAGGGATTGAAGGGGTATATGATCTTAGAACTCGATCTGCATGTCCATATTTTGCAAACTCTGTAGACTTAGAAGGAACATCAGAGAGAACTAGAATCACTGATACGACGATGGACCATCCCATATTTAGGGTCTCACTGAATTATACACAAGACATCAGCAGAGTGAAAGGGATTTTTTATAAGAACTGGTCTGTTCTCATTACAGATCCCAAATTAAAAGAGATAGTGGGGGATAGACCATCATTTGTCTATAGAAATAAGTCCAGCCTGCACAGATTACTCTGTCAACCCAGAGTCCCCACTACAATTGGTAGGGGTAAGACATTAAATTGCACCAGACCATGTCATAAATGCAATTACTGTCCCTTTATATCTGAGGACACCAGCTTTGTACAATCTGTCACTGTGAAAAGATTTTGTTTCAACACTACAGCTAATTGTGACACTCAGCATGTCACATACCTAGCTAGGTGCATGGCCTGTGATGCATTTTATGGGGGAAAACTGATAGAAGGTTACGTGATAGGATATGTGAACATTTGTATAATATACGCATCCAATCCCTACATAATGCATTATCCAAGCATGTCATGAACACAAATGACACACACAGCTTCAAATTTCTAGTACTACAAGTAAACAAACCTAATTCATGAGGTTGGGACATAAGGAACTATACAGAAAGGACAGAAGCCAGGTGGATTACAATGCTAAGAGCAGATCAGAGACCTGGACTGAATGATAGAGTCCCTATTAAACCGACCCTAAAAAATAGAAAGTTAGTTGTTAGATAAAGACCTGCAGGTCAGATGGGACATTATATCTGTATACATCATTGTATATATCATATACTGTAGTCCTCATACAACTCTTATATGAATTCATTATGAGATGTACTTTATGTACAGTTCTTATATGAACTGGTATAATTTGTTGTATAACATCTTATTGATGCATGGCATATACACACATACATATGTTTTGATATACATAACATTTAAAAAATTTTTTTAAACATTTTTAAATATATTTGTTTTTTATATTTATATATGCTGTTATGTTTAAGTATTTTTATATATTCTCTATATATACTTTTATAAACACAGTATATATATATATATATATATATATATATATATATATATATTAATATATGTATACTCTAACTGTAGAAGTTGCTTTCTGGTTGAGTATTTATCAACAGTTCTTGAATGAAGCCTTACAGGTGAACACTGTTTTCCTTAATTAAAGAATGATGTCATAGAGGCTTTAGTATGAATGTTAGCCTTACTTTTATGAGATGTAAAAGGTCTGATGAAGCCCATGAGGGTGAAAGCGCTAACCTGGAATTCCAATAAACCTTGGATTTTATACTACATGCTTGAACTATTACTTATAGTGCTACCAGTTTTCTCTGTGAATGGTCAGATAGCCGTGGAGTGCTCTGGCGTTGTTTCTTTGTTTATATATATATATATATATATATATATATATATATATATATATTTTTTTTTTTTTTGGCACATTCAGGTGCTGCCTGATTTTTGTCAACTTCTGGTTTGATTTTGATTCTCACTTGGCACAGATATGTTTCTGATAAATTGAGCAGGGAAGTCATGTTAGACTTCTTCTCCTCATGCTTTAAAACTATGGATCTTATGCAATCCGTGGTGGTGCAGCGGTAGCATTGTTGCCTCACAGCAAGAGGTTCTCCCGTTCGATTCTCAGCTAGTGTGCAGGGAGTGCCTTCTGATGGTGTCTGCATGTCCTCCCCGCAGGTCGAGTGGCATTCCAAAAGACATGCGTGAATGGGCGTGCCTTCTTTGAAGGCTGGGCATCAAGCTGGCAACTTGACACTTTGAAAATCTACTACAAATCATTAGCAGATCGGAGTTCCGCTGTGGTGACCCATAACTGGAAAAAGCCAAAAGACTACAACAGTGTGTTTGGATCTTGTGAGGTCAGCAGATATGTTTGCAGTCCTATGATTGCAGATCTGTACATATAATCAGTTTTGAGGATGCCCATACCTCCTTCAGAACAGAGAATATATATTTTGGTATTTTTATAAATCATTTGGTAAGCATGAAGAATTTTTCTTCTTTTCCTGTCCACCTGACCCAGTACCTTTTGGCATCAGTCAGTCACGCCACAACTGTAAGTTAGAACAAGAAGACCAAATTGGTTTATAGCTTGGATTTTGTTCATAGATGTCAGGGCTGTTTTCAGTATTAATTGTAGTCTTCTAAGATATTCCTTACCAAGTTTTATTCACATTTGTCATGTTTTATTGCTGATCCTTCATCAGTTCCCAAATATTTATTCACTCCCTCTTGCTCAAGTCTTTTACATCACATACCTGTCCCAGACTGGTATTTTCTTAGTGTTGTAGTTTTCTTGCTTTAAAGGTTGTTTTTGTACATTTATCAAGACAAAATGACATCCTAATATAATCTGAGAAAGTTTTGACCACTTGTAGTTGTGCTTTCAGTTCCTCATCTGATGAATTATACAGTTTTAAAGCATTCAGTCTTCACACAGTTTTTTTCTGATAACCAAATTGTAACCATGACCTAATCTGTTAAGTAAACAGCGTAATGGGTTAAGGGCAAGTCAGGAGAGCAGCGGTGACAACAGTTACCCTGGGATATTCCCCGTTAAATTTTATCCCAAGGATAATCATTTGTCCTTTATCATGGCTTAGTTGCAAAGCAGTTTGCCACTATGTCATGGTCAGTGTAATGTAAGTGATCAATGAGGTTGGAATAATGGTTAAGGTGCTTAGCTGACAGACCCAAGGTGCAGGGTTTGATTCTCCCATGGGGTAATTGGCTAGGCTTAAAATGGCCCTCAAAGGCAGTTAGCCTAGTACTAATCTATGAACTGATCTATGAACCTATCTATCTATCTATCTATCTATCTATCTATCTATATGTTCCATTGGATTTTCTGTCCTTCTATGAACTATCTTATACTTTTGTAAGCTCTCTTTTATCCATGAATGTGGGATGCTGTCAAATGTTTTTTTGCAGTTTGTCCATACCATACTTAAAATATTTACCCTTTTAACAATTCTCCATTTTGACTTTATTTCATAACAGATGATCGTTTGTTCCATGTAAATATTTTTGGCACCTTTTGTTTTATATTGCCATGACTGAGTATTTTCTAAATGACTATAAACTCTATTGGCATGAATTCCAGTGTAGAGTTTATACAATGTTGAAGGGCAAGTTACTGGTCCATAGTTTTTAGGATATGTTGCAGTTTCACTCTTAAGTAGGAATGTTGTTTTCTCTATTGTTAACCAGGTTGGTGTCTCTCTCGGGTGCACATATAAATAGTTCTTACTCATGGCTAAATCTTCATGTAAAGATGTTATTACTTTTGGTCAAAAGTTAGGTACTGCATCTGGGTCTAGGATTTTCTAATTAGGAGCTTTCTTGATTTTGTTTCAAAATCGGTGGCCGTTACTTCTTCCCATTACATCCTGTACATCTGAACTTTCTTTAACTTCATCTATCCATTCTGCATCTTTGTTATGGTCAACAGGATCTTCATAGATATTACTCTAAAATGTGTCTATTTCTTCTTTGGTGGTGGTTCTATTCCTTTTGCCTTGTTTCCCAATTCTCTATAAAACTCTTTTGGGTCGTCAACAAATTACATATTTTTTACTTTCCCTTTATATTTATTTGCATATCTTATAAGTTTGTCTGCCTGTACTAATAGCTTTAGTTTATTATTTGTAATGGTGTATGATAGATCTTGGTCTGTTCTGACACTATGTATGGTTTGATCATGTCTAGCTTTCTGAGTATTTTGTGGACTGTTCCCTCTTCTGTACTCTTATAGCAAAGACACTTCTTGTCTTTATTGCATTATCATTTTATCTATTCAATACTTCCATGATGACATCTGATTTTTCCCCCTTCCTTTCTCTTACTGCCCTATGTTTTTGTGATAAGATTTTGTTATTAATTTAGCTGAACAGTAAAATATTCTAGTTACTTCTATTATATTGCATGAATTTCTGTGAACAGTTAATTATTATGTTCAGTTGATTCATCAGATTTATACCATTCTGGGTCTTATTGACTTTCTGTAGTCTATTTCTTTCATTGATGTTAATATATCTCTATTAAATCAAGCAATTCTTCTCTTAGATTGTTTTCTTGTTAACTGAGGGAACATTCTTTGTTCTCTCTTTCCTACGGGCATTCTACAGAAAGTTCCAGGACATCTTCCTGTGACATATTCATTTCAGCTGCATCCTGCATCATCCATTGCTCTTTCATATGGAAATTCATTGGCCTAACACTGTACAACATTAACTGCATTAGAGTTGCCACAGTTTCCTGTTCTTTCTCTTGCTGTGCAACCCCAAATTAACTTTTGTACTGGTTTCCTACTGAAGGCTCCAAAATATCTTCATATGGCAAAAGATCAGATGCTTCTTTTTCCTTTCTCATTAATTTGGGGATTCATTATTCTATCATGCTGTGAAGTTATCAGAGTTTGATTTTTTTACACTAAATCATTTACTTTGCTGGTAATTCATAACATCAGTTTTAGTTTCTGTAACGTCTCCATCATTATTGCTCTTTCCTAATTTTCCCCTTTATATTCTTATTTTTTTGTATTATAGCATTTTTCATTTCCAGATGTCTTTGCCTGCATTTCTCTTCAAATATCTTTGGTTCTGCTTTTTTGCGTTGATTAGTTTTGCTTTTTCCTTTGCAAAAATATTGTACAATATCGAATCTGTTTCTCTTTCCCATGTCCATATTTCTTCTTCAGATGTCTCCTGCTCTTCCTGTTTCTCCTTACTTTGTGGGGGGGGGGGGGTCATTGTTCCATCATGCTGTCACATAACCCATGTTAGACTTTCTACACTAAATCCTTCACTTTGCTGTTATTTTTAACTTCAACTTCAACTTTACTGATCTTTTGTTCTACATTGTTCTTTTGTGATCTTATTTTTTCGTATTGTGAAATTTTCCATATCTGGGTGCCCTTTCTTGAATTCATCTTTGAATATCTTTGGAGCGGATTTTTTTTTTTTTAATTGATTAATTTGGCATTCTCCTTTGCATAAATATTGCACCACATCAGTCTCTTTATTTCCCCTGTCCATATTTATTTTTTAAACCTTTCAAAAATCCCTAGATTTTTTTCTCTAGATTTTCGCACTTTCTCAGTCCCTTCTTTTGCCAAATGGCCTAAGGTTTCTTGGTTTATATAATGTTTTCCTGAATCTGTTGAATTAATAAACACAAATTTGCATTTAAAGCTTTAACAGTTTTTCTTCTGCAAGTTATTTTAATTTCCTTTAATTTCTCTCAGTCTTTTTGTATATCTTCTGTCCTGAAATTCTGGGCTTCTGGCATAATAGTAAGAATAAATAATTTCTTTTTTATCCTCAATAGTCCACTTTATGATCTTCCTGGCTCTTTTTGCATGTCCAGTTTTGTATATTTTGCAGACTACTGTTTCCTTATACAACAGGGTGGCTAACCTCCTCCTGAACCTGGCCAAACCCAGTGTAGGAATGTTCTCCTGTCTTGAGGATTTTACACTGTTATTTTTTCCAGTCCTTGTACCAGTTTGCCTACCTGGATTCTGTCCATGATATAGGCTATTTAAAATATAATACATATATCAGTGTCATCTTGGTGAGATTCTGTAAAAACAGGGTCGACCTCATGGAGGTAATCACCAAGACTTGCAGATGAATTCAATTCCAGCAATACTGCTCTCTTTTGCTTACTAATATTATCATCTCTCCATTCAGACCATCTGTCATTCAGAGTGCGATTTGCAATGAAATAACAGAACTGCCAGGGATGATGAGGCCCAATACCACACCCTGCATGGACTTATTTCTGTGTGTATCACTCACCCCGGTATTCTTGCTTGCTTAAAGTCAGTTTTTGTTTTAATTTCATATTTAAGCAAAAAAAAAAGACCAAATCTATCCCTAGAGACCAAGGATGTACTCAAAAATGTGGATATGGAATACAGATGCAGCATTTCATTTTACACTTTTGTTTGCATCTATTAAATATTTCTTCCATACCAGTGAACTGTTTGTATGCTGTATCTGTTTGACTGGTTGACTTCTGTCACCTGAGCTCATGTGACATTTACTTTGGTCTGTGGGGCTTTCCATATATGTTAGAACTACATTTTTAAAGGAGACAAATTTGACTGGTATGGCTTGAGGTTCTGAGAGTCAGATCGGAAGTTTATACTGGAATGCTGCATAGATCTTAACTTTATGCACACCAGTGGATGCTTAAGTTGCTTTTAATGGAGTCAACAGTAGTCAGTGCATCACAGGAGGATTAGCAACAAATCCCTGAAAGTTGATCCTGTAGTTAGGGATCCTTGAACTTGTGGTGATGCTGAACTGTCCTTCGATTAAAACATATCCACTGTTGTGAGGAGATCCTTTTTCATTGCCCAGCTTACATCTAAAGGTATGGGATCCAGGTCTAGGGATAAATCATTCCACTGTACCTGGTTCTTATTAGACTGATCATTGAATATAATGCTCCTTTCCATGGGCACTTGTTCAAATACTTGGCAAAACTGGAATGACCACAACACTTTCTAATGAAAAAAAAATAAATAAATCAAGGGCCTTAGTCATAAAAGCTAAGCAGACTATTTCAAAGGCGTGTCCTTCATACAGACTACTGAAGTGTCCTCTGCCTCGTGGATAGAACCTCAGCAGGGCCCAGTTCTGTCAGACCTGTTTCACATCAGTAAGTCCAATGGTGGCATAAACATGTAATCAAGGGATCTCATTCTCTTTTGTAACATGCACATCTATTCCTCCAACATGTCGTGTTTATCACAAAGGACACTGCTCCAATGGAAGTGTCTTCTACTCTGCACATAAATATAGTTGCTAGTATAGAAAACACCTGGAACAACCTCATGTTGATAAGGATTTAATGCATGAATGATTAAAGAGATTTGAATTTAAACCCAACGCTGAAATGTCAATACTGGCTGCGACTATGTAAACGTTGGTTTGCAAAGTCCACTGAACTTGTCAGAGAAACCATCAAATTCATGTTCTGTAAAACAGAACTGGCAACTGTCACACATCTTGTTGCTCAGTGTGATACGCTAATGGCAGAGGGCCTGTATACTGAAAGGCATAAAAATGTGGCATGACTGTTGCACTAGAGATTGTGCAAACATTATAATATTGAAGTAGCTGAGAAGCATTAGAAACATGAGCCACAGAGCATCATAGAAAATGATCAGGTTTATATCACATGGGGTTACCCATTACCAATAGTTCAAAAAAAAATAGGTGAGAAAACCAGATATAGTAGTCCATGAAAAGACAAAAGTAACATTGATCATTGAAATTGCTACACCCAGTGATCACAGTGTCGTATGTAATGAGAGACACAGAGTCAGAAAATACCAGGATTTTTGGGCAGCAGTGAGGACAATGGGGCAGAGGGATACCCAGATACTTCCAATAGTATTAAGAGCAATGGGTCTCAAAAAATAATTTACAATCATATTTAGATATGTTAGCAATACATGTAACTCTGTATGAATTTCAAGAAGAGTCAGTGCTGGGCACATTGCAAATTCTCCAAAGAGCACTTTTGACTAACATCAAGGACTGAAGCACTACTAATTTCATGATCTTTAATCATACTTTAACTTAGGAATGGGGTCCATTTCCGTCACTGTATTAGAAACCAAAAAGTATGGGGAAATGAAACCAGTGACATTACTAAACTTAAATAATGATATATTTAATTGTTTTGTAATTATTTTTTGTATTAGTGTAAACATTTGTTTTATTTATATTTCTGATGTAAAATGGTTCCTCTTTTTTAAAGTTTCAAAGTTATTGTAGCATATATAATTATTGTTGGAGGATGTATCTTAAAAGTTATTGTAGCATATGTAATTATTGTTGAAGGAAGTACCTTAAATCACCTGCAGTCACATTCTTGACTGTGTACATCTCAGATGCCATTTGTAAATGAAATGAAGAAATACATAAATAATAATAATAATAATATAATGGAAAGTATTACAACTCTCATACACATACCGTCTATGTCTCACTAAAAGGATTACCACCAGCAGTAAGCCCTAACGCTTTCAGCCAACCATTTGCGGTATCCCTTTCCAATTTAGAGGCAGGCTTACCAAAGTGGTTTGTACATGACTGGTAGAATCATTGAGTTGGGCCATCCTGACAACCTCATTAAATGATAATGATGCATTCCAGGGGAGCTAATATTACTAATTATCTATGTGGTCTACCATAGAAATGCCTGTGCAAAGTGACTTACACAGACGAGAGATTCAAAAAAATCACTTGTGTAAAATAGAACTGCCGGTCATCTTAATTAATACAACAAAAAGTCAGTGATCACCCATTCAAGTAAATGGGAGATACCAGGCTACAGGTAAGCTTATTGAAGTTCAGAGAAACCAAACACCCTAATAATGGGCGACTTCAATTACCCCACCATTAACTGGGAAAACCACTCATGTACCAACTCCTTAGCTCACCGCTTTCTGGAATTCATAAACTGCAATGCCCTGGATCAACTTATCCACAGCCCCACCAGGGGAAACAATATCCTAGACCTAGTCATTACCAGCATGAGTGACCGGTGTTCCACACCTGAAGTCAACTCCTCGTTGGTCCGATCCAACCATAAGCTAATCACCCTTGATATCCACATCCCGCCCCCACCCCCCATTAAGGAAACCATGGTAAAATATTTCTCCAAAGCCAACTTCATGTTTCTTAAGACAGAAGTGGTGAACTTCATGACACCCATGCATATGGACAATACAATTACAACTGCTGAATCCTACACAAATGCACTCTATAAGCACTTGCACAAGTGCATGGATTGTGCTATCCCAAACAGAACCAAGACACTATCCTCCAAAAAAAAAAGGAAGCCAATCTGGTGGTCCCCTGCCATAAACAAACTGTACAACAGAAGGAAGAAACTGTTGCAAAAGAGTAAAATCCCATGAGTGGAGGAGCTCCCCAGTCAGCCTCAGTAAGAAGCTGATATCCCTTATAAGATCCTCCAAAGCTAGCTACGAAAATAAAATCACCACTGATTCTAAGGACAACCACAAAGCATTCTATAGCTATGTCAAGAATCACAATGGCAACACCCAGCTCTGTTCTGAGTTACAGCAAAATGGTACGAAAATTACTGAACCAGCTGATATTGCCAACATCCTGGCAGATAGGTTCAGTGCTAACTTTACCCCCCACCCTCTAAAGGGCCCATATCTATACAGGAAGAATGCAGAGTCCCTGTAATCACAATTACGCAGATAAAAACTGCACTCTCTAAAGCCAAAAACACAGCATCCATGGGACTGGACAACATCCCAGGCTGCATTTTACATGAACTTCAGAATGAACTGGCTCCCCACCTAAGCACCATGTTCAATAATAGCCTTGCATCAGGCTTTGTGCACACTGAATGGTGCACAGCAACAGTTATCCCACTCCACAAAGGGGGAGCCATCACTGATCCTGGGAACTATCGCCCTATTAGCCTGAAGAGCCTGGTCTGCAAGGCCATGGAACGTATCATCATGGAACGCATAAACAAAGACATTGGTAACCTCCAAACTCTGGATCCCACCCAGTTCGAGTTTGTGAAAGGCATATCGTGCCTCCTGAACCTGATTGACTTCTTTGAGGCAGTCAACAAAGCCGTAGATGAGGGTAAGGTGGTTCACACAGCCTATCTTGACCTCGCCAAGGCTTTCGACACCATCTCCCATTCTGGAATTATAGCTAAACTCACTAAACTAGGTATAAATCCCTACGTCACAAGATGGGTTGCCAAATGGCTCACTGACAGAACCCACACTGTAAAAGTTGCAGACTCCAAATCTGACCGCAAACCAGTGGCAAGTGGAGTACCACAAGGTTCAGTCCTGGGACCTTTCCTGTTTGGTATCTACTTCTCTGAAGTACAGGCTAGCACAGAAGGCCTCTGGCTAATGAAGTTCACTGATGACTGCAAACTAGGAGCCATAGTCATGTCCCCAAATGATGTGGACATCCTACAGAATGACCTCGCTGTGACATATGTCTGGTATCAGAGTCATGGCCTCAAGTTCAATGCCAAAAAGTGCAGTGTCATCCCCTTTGGTAAAAACTCTGTACCCATGAACTACCACATAGGCAGCAATCTACTTAACACTGAATGTGTGATAAGAGACCTTGGGACCCAGGTGGACAGTAGTCTCTCCTTTGGTAGTCACATCGTCACAGTAGTCAGGAAGTCCTTCTACGTGGCACACCTCATCATAAAAGGGCTCTCATCCAGGGAAAAAAAGAGGTCATCATTCCCCTCTACTCAACACTCATTAGACCCATTATAGAGTACAATGCCCCTTTTGGAATGTACCTCACAAGACATCTGCAGCAGCTGGAAAGGCCACAGAAGTACCTCACAAAGAGGATGACTGGCCTCAAACAAATGCCCTATACTGACCATCTCAAAAAACTCCAGCTTTACTCAGTAGTATATTGCCTACTCCAAGGTGATCTCTGCCTAACATATAAAGCTTTGTCAAACCCAGAGCTGTTGGACATGCTACACCTAAAGAAATCCCAATCCCTCTGAGCTACATGCTCTAGGGACCTAAACCTTGTCACCACAATAAACAGGACATGCTGGAGGGATAAATTCCTGTCCCAGAGACTTCCCATACTCTGGAATAGGCTACCCATCCATGTCAAGCAAAGTTCCTCATTAGCACTCTTCAAGAAAAATCTTGATGAGTGGATGGGAAATAGGAAATACACTCTGGGGATCACTTCTGTGTGTCTGCTTGACAGTGGCACAGAAAAATAACTTTCTTGGGAGGCGTAAGCCAGGGAACCTTGTTGGCTTGGCTTACGTAGGCCCTTGGGCTGATAGCCCAGTACCTACCTATGAACCTATGGAGGTGCAAGAGGTGTAAAGGTACACGTGTGTGTGCATGTGTGTGTGTGTCTGTGCACATGCCCATACACTAGCCTAATTATTGGATTCAAGTAGATTCAAGTTGGCAGACTGGGTGTCTAGATTCATGGAGGTGGCCCTGTAGCTGGTAATGACTTGAGTAGGTGTCTTATCAACAGTTAGTTGCATCTGAAGTGTCTCCAGGGAATCATACTGTTTAATCAATCTGGAGGTGTATTTACTTTAATGAATACTGTTACTCTCCCTCCTTTAGTTTTCATGTTTTCTTGTCATGGTCTGAACGTGTGGTAGATGGTGTAACCCAGGATGGCTGGGTGCTCTCCACTGCCTTGAACCAGATCTCCATGACTGCACAGATATCAGCATCTTCCAAGGTGAGGACTGCTTCCAGTGAGTGCAGTTCCATGCTAAGACTTCTAGCATTTAACAGCATAACCATGAGGCTGCTTTTTGATGAAATTTTTGCATCTGGAATTTTGTCCTTGTGACATTGCCTAACAAAGGCACTATGGGGGTGACAAGAGCCTTTGCCAGTAGCCAAAATTTCAGAAGTGACAGATGAAGACCATCTCTGGCAAAACATTGAGGTCTGTCCATTATGTTATCCCAGGTAGACAGAAACTGGATGCCCATAGAATAACACCAGGAACTCAGCCAATTATTGATGTCAGTGATTTTTGTGTTTATATTATTGTATGTCCTAAGCAAAGGCATACCTCTCAACTGTCTAGATTTTCACATAATGTCCAGATTTTTGGCTCATATTTTTGGTCTGTTCCTCATAAAATTTGTGCTTTTCTGTCAAATCAGTAGGATGATCTAAGGACTGAAGTCACTAAATAATGACATACATTTGACTTTCAGACTTCAAATCCTCCAGAAAATGTATGCTAAAACAAAATACGTTATTGTATCAGCTTTCTAAGTTCACAAGTGCAATATTTAAAATAAGTCTCTATTTTTGGGACTTTGTCCCCCCCATTTTGATGGGCTATGTCCAGATTGAGAAGTATGGGCTATGGTAATATGCTGCTCAAGGCTAGGGTCATACCTGCCCATGACACAATCAGAGAGCTCAATCATGTCTATCCTCATGTAGTCCAGGGAGGTATATCTTAAGTCTTTTACACCAACATATACTATGACTGAATCATAATGGTACTTGTCCTTGAGAGACTCGAGTGCCTGCATGATCTGACAAATCCTGGTACCAAAAAGACACCTGACCATGACTTTCTCCTTGTTCAGCCTGGCAAGGGGGACATCTGTGTCTCTCACTACAGAGTCTCCTATGACTAAGACATTTGGAATGGGTGCGCTCTGCCTTATGGGCTTTGATGGCAAGATCCTTGTGTTTGTGCCATAATGTTTATTGTGTGTTTTGGGTGTTATGGTTGGTTTAGTATGTATGTGTTTTAGAGGTCTCTGGTGTTTAGGCAGATTTATTTTGAGCGTACCTCCACATATGTTGGTCTATGCATATACTGTGTGTCATGAGTAGGAGTTTTGGTAGGTGGGCTGACAACCTGCTCTGTATTGCTATCTACTGTGTAAGAGAGCTGGGATTCCAGATTTATAATGCAGGTGCATCTCCCATAAATGGTGCAGGAATGATTTAGGAGTAGGGGGTTGTGGGTGTACATGATGCAGTTGCTACTCTGCCTCAGTAGACCCATGTCAACCAGGCTGGTAGGAGAAAAGGTAGGAAACTGACAGTTCATGGTCCTAGAAATAATCTTGGTCTGGCTATAACAGTTGAAGAAGGAATACAGCAGGTGCAAGTATTAGTAGGTTTAAGTGCAAAGAGCTCTGGTTTAGATAATATTTGCGAGGCTAGAGAGCAGGCATCTGTAACTGGCAATCCCTCTGCACAGTAGTGGGTAATGTGCAAACAGGCTCAAACAAGCACAAACCAGTTCAAATAGAGTCCAACAATATCAAGTAAAAGAGCAACCAGCAAAATGTAAAAGACTAAAATGAAAGGAAAAGCTGGCTAGGCAGAGAGATGTAAGCAAAACTATTTAATAAACTTATAAAAATATAAAACTTGTAAAAACAGGATAAGCACTTTTATACAAACAGGTACTTCATCAAATCCAATACTAAAAGGAATTTCACACCAGGTAGCACTGTTAATCAATGTCTACGGTCACATGACCTTAGTATTGGCTTAATAGGGATGACATCATTTAACTTTTTACCTTCATTTGCCCTAAGTGCATCCACTTAATTTTCACACACTCTGTTTGTGTTTTATATCACCACCTCTAAGTCATGGTGTATACAGTTCCAGTAACAAAAACTTGAACCAGTGATTGCTCCCTGCTGTTCTAATGTGTTTTGACAATGCATTCCTTTCATCATGCAGTACTGTACACATGCTCCCTTATTCGATCTCGAACACCAGTTCGTCTTCCCAAGATAAAACCTTCTGCAGACCACGCAGGACACACAACATACAACATTTTGACTACTGTAGTCAGCATAAAGTCTGATCTCATAAACCCTTCCTGTGTCAGAGTGTACAAACTGGTCGTCTGTGTCTATATATCTGCAGACATTTCAACGGTGGCAGGGGTATGTACCTATCCTTTCACTTACTACATTCCTCCTAGGTGAGTTAAGGCTAGTAGCATAACATCTTTTTAAGTGAGGATCAATTCTTAAAGCAAAATGAGGGGGAGTCTCCTAATAATCCCTTACATTTCTCATCTGACAATAAAACCTTCCAATGTTTCCTGGTGATCCTACAAATTGAGTCTGGATCCTTTGAGAACGTGAAACTCATATGTGTTGGCTGGACAGGCTTCAAAGCCAAAGGCATAGGCTGTCCAGCCTGTTCATTAAAGTATGGTCTCGTTCGAGTGTCTCTTAACATAACTGCATCATTCTGTGCAGCTATAATTTCTACTACTCTTTTCTTGTTGACATTTGTATAAATTACACAAATTTTATTATCTTATATTCTCTTTTTTGATAATGGCATTACTGTACAGAATATTATATCTGCCTTTGTAGTATTAGAATGATTTACCCACTTCTGGGTTTGCAATGGAAGAGCTTAGAGATGTGGTGATATTCATGTCTCCATGCACTATGCACCTTTTAGGTTGCAAGTTATATGATTTCATATATATATCATATTAATGTTTGTTTTGATTCCAGTGACCAATAAAGTTCATGTTTATGCCCACAGCCCACTGTATGTGCCCTGTGGTATAGGATACAATATCTATATGGACCAGCGGTTTCATGCTGCACTTAAATTTTACAAATTCACATATTTTATTGTTAATAGTGTATGTGTTCCGTGATTACCTGAATCTAGTTATCCAAGTTCACTCTTTTCATACACTTATTTTTAGGGATATGCCTCAAACTTAGTCATCTACTAAGTCCATGCTCCATATAAGGTATCAGGCACATTTGAGATGGTATTCCGTTGTTATTGTGGATTTTGTGGCAGTTTTCTATATTTAGTTCTAGTGCTGCAATACTAGTCAGCGCTTGAATCTTCTTTCTTTGTTTAGCTTTCACCTTATCATATTAAATTTACCATGAAGACGTTCATGGATTTAAAAACATTTTAGATGGAATTTTTTATTAATTGTAGGATTTTGTGTTGTAGCATACTACAATCAGCATCAGTACTGCGAAAATTGGCTAATGCTGGCATATTGATTCCAAGTCTGAGTTGAATTTATTTTTATTCTTGAGTTGCTTCTATATGCCTCAAACTTAGTCATCCACTAAGTATATGCTCCATATAAGGTATCAGACACATTTGAGATGGTATTCTGTTGTTATTGTGGACTTTGTGGCAGTTTTCTATATTTAGTTCTAGTGCTGCGATATCAGTCAGCGCTTGAACCTTGTTTCTTGGTTTAGCTTCCACTTTATCATATTGAATTTACCATGAAGAAGTTCATGGATTTAAGAACATTTTAGATGGGATTTTTTTATTAATTGTTGGATTTTGTGTTGTAGCATTCCACAATCAGCATTAGTGCTGTGAAAATCGGCTAATGTTGGCGTGTTGATTTTACGTCTGAGTTGTTTTTATTTTTGAGTTGCTCCTATGTTTGAGTAGTTATTAGGTAGGAATGTTTGATTTTTTCATGTACATTTTTATTCTAGACTTTATATTAGGTTACTCTAAGCCAATGGCCACTTTACCTTTTGTACATGTGGTCCTTTGTAGTAGGCAACTGAGATGCCCTCTATATGTAACAGCAAGATCACCAGTATGGGGATTATATGCTAAGCTGTGTAGAATGTATGAAGTACATATTGTACATAATAATGGTCTGCTATCAAAGGCATACAGTAGATTTAAAAAGACATTCTCACTGTACTGGGATGCTATATAACTTGGATAGCAGTATGCATATAAGTATAGGATTTTTGCACTTACTAATTCTGGTTTTAAGGAGCGCACAGTCGCGCAGCTTTAGCCTGTACTAAAAGTTTTAATTGATGTTTGTGCTTAGATATTAGGTAATCTATATAGATTCACAATTGACAAATCATATGTAATTATTAAAGCCTTTGAGCAGCTAACCAGCAAGCTATAAGCACAGCTTATTGAGTTACGTGGTATGTATGATTACTCTTAACCATTCTTAATACACATCATAAAATTGATTGCAATACGATTAGTATTTTAAAATGATTATTCTTCATGTGAGCAGTCTATATTTATTTACATGAATTGATGTTGAATGTTTATTTTTAAAATAATAGAAGGGGGTCTTAGTATACGGTTTGAATATACACCTTTAAATATTTAATTGAAGGATGTTTCACTGACTAGCACATGATTGCTTTATATAAAAATGCTGTAATCGAAAAACATTTGAATTTTAACAGTCTAATGAAGCTTATGTGAAGGCACTTACTTGTTGCATGCCAATAAAATTGGATTTTTTTATCAACAGAGTATTATTTACAAACGGAGTATATTGTATTTTCTAACGGAGCATACTGCATTTGGACTATCTTTGCCTATACTGAATTTTCAATTGTGCCATGTTTGCCTCTTAGCTATATTAATTGGACTGATTTATGTTTAAAAAAAACACTTTACTATAATAAAAACTGAAAAGGAACAGTTAGTATTCTTTCTTTCAAAGTTACCTGCACTTGAAAAAATTAGTGCTTTCAACAAACACACAGCAGTAATATCAGTTGACAAAAAGAACATTCAAAATAGTTTACTCAACCAGAGATATACATCTTTATATACTTATATATCTATATCTATCTATCTATATGTATATACACATATATACACACACACACACACACACAGACACACACACACACACACACACACACACACACACACACACACACACACACACACACACACACACACACACACACACACACACACACACACACACTTAATTTTCAAAAGTTGTGTCTAGTATAGTGTTTTTTAACCCAAACTGAAAATGTGATGGAATGACAAAGATAGGGCCTGACTCGCATCAATAATGTCTGCTTTTGTGGCAGCTGATTAGTGATACATTTCTGATATCCATATACTATAACTTGCGCTCGGACTCAAACACATTCAAGAGGTAGTTCTTAATGAATCATTAAGAAATGCACAAATATTGTTGGATTGTTTAGTTTGCTGATTTCAAATTAGATGAGATTTACTACTGTGTTTTCATTTTTATCACTCCTTGTTTAGTTATATGTTTTTAGCATAGTTCAACTAAATGAATTAATTCTCAGTTTACTACTGCATGAATCATTCTTAGTTATAGCACCTGAGTTTTCATGAAATGACTAGTGCAAGTGTAGCTCTTTGCTATACAGACTAGAACTTACTTCGACTGAACAGGCTAGTAGACTAAATAGATAAATGGCTCACAAAGATGCCCATAAAGGAAAATACATTAGATCTTTCCTACTCCAAGCTGCTATATTACATTTTTATGGAACAATTCTTATGCAGCAACTTAATATGAGGCTGTACAGGGCTTGTGTGTTGTGTTACTAGGGTGTCACAGGATGGTAAAATGAGTTGTAGCATTTATTTCTACTCCAGTAAAAGATCTACTAAGTACCTTAATTATACAAAATGTATTATATTTCACTGCTGAGGTTTCAAATACTGCATCAGGACCAACTGCAATAAGCATAAAATAGGTATAATAATACATCTTCCTCATGTAATCTAGGAATAATGCCAGCTACTGCACTGTGTACATAACAGCTGTTTACTGGAGACAAGTGAAATTCATCTAAAAATGCAGATTTCTACTTACCAAGCATACTAACTGAAATAAAAAACACACCAGGACAGCAGAAGTTCCTACAGTTGGCTGGGCATCTTTGACTTACACTACAACTGTGTTATGGAAAAAGTAATAATTTGTTTTAGCACGCAATGTTTCTTCCCTTAGTCAAGTACTACAGAAAGTACAAAAATGCAAGGTTTAACTGATTGAGTTGGAAACATAATGCAGATGCCATGTTCCGTATTTCATCTTTGCACCTGGTGTTTCAACATGAGCTATTGCAGGGTGAAATATCATGAAACTCATGCATAGATGGTTTATAAGCATGATCTGTTAATCTTAGGAGATTACTTATTTAAAGACTTTAGAATTCAATCTGTTAATAAAAGGAGATTAAATAAAAATAAATTGAAACATTTGTACAGCATTGCTTTAAAAAAATACCTCCCTTAACCTCCTTGTCTTTCTTAGCTTTTTTAAGATTCTGAACTAATTGTGTAAGCTTCAGTGATTCCTGAAAACCTTATCCCCTTGAGCCACAAGCTCTAGTGATCTAAACCTCACCACAACAAAAAATGGGACGTGCTGGAGGATAGATTCCTGTCCCAGAGACTTTCCATGTTTTGGAACAAGATCCCAAGCTACATTAGGCAGAGGTCCTTGCTAACACTCTTCAAAAGAAACCTTGACGAGTGGATGGGAAACAGAAAGTTTACCCCGGGGATCACTTCAGGGGCTCTGCTGGACAGAGGCACAGGGAACTAATCTAAGGGGGCTGTGAAAGCCAACACATTCTGGCTAGGCTTATAAATGCCTTCAGGCAGATAGCCTAGTACCTACCTATGAACTTATGAACCTATGAACCAGGAACTTAAAACAACAGTACAGTTTTAATAGAGAAGAAATTCAGCAAAATATCAGCAATGACACAATAAATAAATAAATCACAGTAAACAAAGCACAGATAATGCCTAAAATATTTATTTTTGATTTTTATTAGCAGAATCTCTCAGTCACACTGGTGCAGTCGTCAAATGAAGAGTAGCTTTTATTAAATCCCAAAGGAACCCTTGGTGAAACAGACACTACTGCTTCCTCCCCCTACATTCTCTTACCACATAACTACCCAAATCAGTTTTTCTCACACTTCATCTTTCCTCTTTTGAAATGCATTGTCCTAAGATATTTGCCTTAAAAATCTGAACTTCAAACTATCTTTCCATGATTTTCTTTAAAGGGATCCCTTCTTTTTCTAAACACTAAAAACTTCAGACATGACGTTCTCTCCTCAATATAAATGTCTGCTGTAGGCTCTCCAATATCCTTCCAGGATGATTTACCATCCTATGCTGTCATTTGTAAATGCATCTCACCATTGAGAGTTCTTTTCTTCTCTTACACCTTGGATTACAAGCGACTACCAGTTTATAGAAGTACACACATTCCCCCATTTCTCTCTTCATGTGTTCAAAACCAA
The DNA here is from genome assembly GCF_019279795.1 of Protopterus annectens. Classification (NCBI taxonomy): domain Eukaryota; kingdom Metazoa; phylum Chordata; order Ceratodontiformes; family Protopteridae; genus Protopterus; species Protopterus annectens. The sequence goes on from NC_056748.1 coordinate 592,429,144, forward strand.
TCTTTCTTTTCATAATTTATTTCCCTGTTCTAGACCTAGATGATTCATGATCATATTGCTATGATATAGCAAATATCTGCCTCCAGTGCATGATTTCATTACTTCTGATAGAGCATCTCTATTTCTCAAATATCTGTCCACCATATCACATTGTGTTTTTCCATTCCTAAAAAAAGTTAACTTTTTTATTTCAGGTGTTTCTTCTCTACATTTTCACCCAGCCCTCAATGCTTTCTAACTTCTGCAGAATGTTTTTTGCACTTTTACTGCAGTTATAACTTACTGCATATCCCTTCAACGACATAACTCTTGGTTAGACTAAAGTTTACTAGCATTGTCTCTAAAGGCATCTGTGGGCTGTTCCAAATACTATTCTTGAATTATTGAAAAATCAGGGTAATCTGAGTTGAGAACATAAATAAAGCACAACTTTCATTCCCCATTCCAAGTCTTCATACCTCTCAACTGTCTAGATTTTCAAGGAACATCCAGATTTTTGCTTCATATTTTGTTATGATCCTCACAAAATTTATGGACTTTTGGTGAATCATTGAGGACTGAAGTCAGTAAATGGTGATAGACATTTGAGTGTCAGACTTCTTAACCTTCAGAAAATGCATTTTAAAACAAAAAATAACATTTTTGCAAATAAGTTTATAAGAACAATATTTAAAACTGCCCCTAATTTTGGGTTGTTGCTGCCACATTATTTTTGGATCTTCCCAGATTTCTTGCACTAATAGGTTGAGAGAGATACTTCATGCACACAATCACCTTTATTTCCCAGCATAACTTTTTTTTTTTTTTTTTTTACAAATTAACTCTAAAGCTTAAAACGTTTTGACTCATAATTAAAAGTACTTGTTTTCCGTCCTTTCACACAGCAGTCTCATACAGTTCCCCAGTTTCAGTATTACAAATCTCCACCAAAAAATATTACATTTGCATTCTTTCTCTCTACCTTTAATAATATTCAAAGTCTTTTTTTATGGTGTCACATACAGCTCCTCCATTTAGGTTGTATAAATGTGCCCATTCCACAACCTCATCCTTTGTCTCAGTCTTCTTCTCTCCTCCTGGGTACGGACTGAGACAGACCAATGAACCTTTATGTGTACACCAGCCAAACAGCCTCAGGAGAACCTCAAAGCATGTTTAAGCCAACACTGCTTGTCCTTTGCTGTCTATTGGAGTACGTCTGTCATGATTAACTATGGCCATTATCTACCTGAATTAGTGTCTATTTTCCCTCACAAAACTCATTGTTTAAAATCAGCTGACACCTGCAAATGCATCAGTAGCATCATACCAATCCCTGTGTCCCTTGCACTTGTCAGGACCTCTTCATTTAAACAACATTGAGCTCCCCCACAACTGTTGAACACATAGTACAAAACACAGGTATGAAATAGCGTAAATCTTTCCCAAATTGTGCCTAACATTTGATTTCCACTTTTCACAACACAGTTCAAATGTATGCCAATGGGCTATGTAATTATGCAGAAAAAGGGGAAAATGTAAATAGTTTCATTATTTAGCATATCCTTTTTCCATACGCTACTGCCTTGATATCCAGTGGGGGGGGGGGGGCATTTCTACTGCTCATCTATAACAATTGAAGTGTTAGTGGCACAACAGGTAGCACAGTCACCTTTGGTCCAGAAGGCTGTGGGTACTATTCCCACACTCGGTAGATAGAGTGCTGACACTGCAGTGCAGTTTAAAGAAGGTGCTGCTCTCCTGAGTGCATTGTCCTTTGGATGAGGTGTTAAACTGAGGGTCCATCTGCCTGAGTTAGTGGTAGCTCAGGTGGATGTTAAAGATCTCACTATACCTACTGAAAAGAATAGGAAAAGTTATAAAGTTTAAAAAATCCATCTTATCTCCCAAAAAGAGATTTCTAGTCTAGGTAAAAAGGATAAATAAAATAAAGCAAAAATAAATCTCCATGGAAAAGCTGTACAGACTTGCAGTGAAGTATAGTGACTGTTGTCACTTTCTCTACTATGGTGTTCTGCTAAGGCCACTATATTTGGTCTCTCCAAAGAGCAAACCCAGGCTGCTGATTACTTACATCCCCTCTCCTATAAATTTCCTGAAAAACTAAAACTGGGCAGCCAGCCAATAGTGTCTCAACATGCAGCCTATTTATTTGCATGAATATACTGTCTACCATGCACTGGGATGTTGCATTTCACAAATTAATTGTTTATTACACTCATCCAGAGTATCTGCTGGTGCCATCATAAAAAGTGAACATTTTCTGTAAATGATGTCTCACTTGAAGTAGCAAACCAGATATGCCACAGTGTAAACATAGTTCAAACATGTTAAATATATACCTAGGTTTAACCAGACAATATAATTTCACGAGAGAATAACTATACAATCACAAATATTGTATTAGTAATTTACCTGATTCTCGTTTGTGAAAAGCACATGACAATACATGCATATAGATTTGGGCGGAAACTTTGTGTCACTAATTTGCAGACATTGCTTACACAACTCTTCACATAATATTCTAGAAAGTGTATACAATTTACTTCATTTATATGCATCACAAAAAAGCAGCCTTTCCAAGCACCTCTGTAAAGTGGGTTCATCATTATTGCAATGTATACATAAATAAATATGTCCTCATCTAGATACTTTTAAGAAAAAAAAAATCTTCCAAAGACTTGACTCTGGCATTTCTGTATCACAGCCAAATGATTTATAACAGTAGTAAAATGCAAACTTTTTTGCTCATATCACTCATAAATTTGTTCCCCTCCTACCAATAAGTTTAAAACAAGAGCTGCAATATTCCATCAGGCACTGTGATACCCTAACCAGGTCCTCAACTATCATTATAAACAAAGCACATCTGAATGTGTTAACTCTCCCTGCATTAATGGCAGCCTCTTTCTTCTGGTTAGAGTATAAAGATTGCATTCTTCCCAACTGTACCCTTTTACCTTAAGAAACATATAAGAATAACCGCTCCCTGAAAAGACAATTATGTTATAAACCACTAGTGAACAAAATGGTGATAGAGTTTCACAAAGGATAGGAACATTTCCATGCAGGCACTGCATGGCTTGCAAGTTTATCTACACTAATATACTGTTTACACATCCCAGTCAGGGTTTTGTTATAAATTTTGATCTTTATGCTGATTGTAGGACACAACATATAGTGTATCTAAGTTTTTGTAAAGTTTGTTATGTTTTTATGTAAGTAAAACTAATAGGAGCCTGAAAGAATGCATTCTGGAGCACATCATAGATACAGCTAATGAAAAAGAAACCAGTGCATTAGCTAAGGATGTTAAAGATCAGGGCTCTCAACATGTTTTTATTTTTTTAGTACTTGAGATTATGAAACATAATATTAGAGGTGGTGACTTAAAGAACAGGACTGAGACAGTAGAACAGAAATGGATTCTGCAACTGCAGGCAGAGAAAACACAAGGTATAAACAGTGCATTGTCACTAAAACCTTTTCTTAGAGCTAGACCACTCAAACACCAACTGCTGCATTTGCTTTTAAATTAAAACAGAAAGCATCACTAGGAATGTAAGCTACAAATATGCATTTACATTTTTAATTAGAGTTGAGCCAGCAGAACAAGAATGGATTCTGCAACTGCAGGCAGAGAAAACACCAGGTATAAACAATGCATTGTCAGCAAAACCTTTTCTTAGGGTTAGACCCCCTCAAACATTAACTATTGCATTTGTTTTTAAAGTAAAACAGAAAGCATTGCTAGGAATGTAAGTTACAAATATGCATCATTTACATTTTTAATTGGAGATGGTGCTTTCAATTAGAGTTGAATGAAATGTTTTATAGTTATTAGTTGTTTTTGAAGATGCTGCTTGTTGCAAACTAGTCTGATGAAGCGATCAGTTGTTGGGATCGTGAAAGTGCTTAATTTTATGCATTAAATGTTCTTTTCTACATTATTCAGTCATGATCAATTTGTTCTCTTTGTTTTTTCTGTGTTGCTGAAGCTTTGAGGTGAAGACCGATCATTTACCCAGATAAAGGAATATATTTCTCTGCTTTACTGGACTCAAGGCTGGCTGTGACAGCCTACCAAATGGGAAACCTCTCCTCTCTGGTGTGATATGTCAACTACATGAATGAAACCCCCCACCACCACTCCAGTCTTTGCAATGGTCACACTTGTCTGGTACATGGTTATATTCTGAGGCTATTCCATTTGGTATCTCAAGGATAGCAAGGGCTCCATTCTCATCACTCACCCTTGTTTCAAGTGCAAAGGTAAATATGGCACAGATGTTATATCTTCCATTCAATAACGATGGTGTCAGTGACATTCCATGCCTGTGCCTTCTCAGCTGACAGCAAGTTATATGCTTCCACTACTCAAGGATCATGCCATGGAATAGGGAAAGGCCTCTGGAGTCTGGTCTGTACTTGATTTAGGAACATCCATTATTCCAAAACAGAGAAAGCACTTTATCAGGCCAACGTCCGTTAACAAAAAGGAGGTGGATGATAAACAATCCACAGCACAATAGCAAGCCTATTAAGTGCCATAATGATTTAAAATAGTACATTTATATACTAATTCAAGTGTATAAAAAATCTTAGAATGATCATTTCATTTACTTTGATGTTGTAAAGCAAGTAAATGTTAAAGGTCCATTACATGGGATAGACAAAAATCAACTTACAAATCAATCATTTGTGTTGCATAGTGGTCAGGTTATTCACCCCTGTTCTTTAAATTTGATCCACTTCCAAATTAGGAATATTCAGTGCAGGCTGTGAAATTTTACTGCTGTTTTCTGAATTTGAATGTTACATGTTTGTGAGCTGCATTTACATTGCAAAACATGCAATGTATAAACTAAAAACTGTGATTTAATCTGCGTACTACATGGTTCTTTAGAGGCAATTTGGTGGTGGTAGGTGGCAGGAAAATGTGTATAAACTTCTCACCCTTTCCATGGAATGCATAGAAAGTTACACTGGGCTTATAAGTTAATATTTTAACTTCCTTCTGTTGGAAAACAACATTTATAAATGGAATGTGAAAATGTAATCAATCTGCCTTGTAGTTAGAGGATCTGAGACACTTCCTAAGCTCATAAAGCAAGACAACACAAAATAGGAAATTAGAATATTCTATTATAGCAACAGCTAATCTAAGCAAGTAAACTGGCTCATTATTGTATAAATGTGAACTTTGCTCAACTGTAGGTATGGTCTTTGTAAAAGAGATACAAGATACAGCTGACTGAACAAGTCAGATAGAAATGAGCAGATGCAAAACAAAGACAATGCTGAAGCATGTGGTCTGTGAGTTATTTCAGCACTTCTTTCTCATTGCCTGGAAATTCAAGAGTTATTTCAGCACTTCTTTCTCATTGCCTGGAAATTGAGCTAGGATTCGATAATTCTTTCTCATTAATAACTAAGCAAAGGCTTGCTGCAGTTACACATTTTCTTTATTTTATTGAATTTATCCAAAACTATTTCATATCTCTTTGCATATTTAACTGCACTGTCCAATTTTTTATTTTCTAAGTGAAATATTTTTATTTCTATTTATTAACTTTTAAAAAGTTATTTCTATGGCAACTGCATTTATCACCTAAGCACAAGCCAATAGAAACAATAAAGAAAATGTATAACAGCCATAACAATAAAGATTGATCTATTCTATATTAGTAATAAAATATAACAAGGAGCATGCAAAGGAGAAAATATGTGCAAACTCATGCAACATAAATATATATATATATATATATATATATATATATATATATGTCTTTGAAAAAAATGCAACGAAAAAGGTTAAGCAACATTATATTAGCACCTAATGCATGTAAATAAAAAAGGGGTGAGATTATCCATTTCTACTGAAAAACAATTACAACTTCTAAAGACAAAAAGAGGGGAGGATAAAGGATTGCTTCACTCATAACCATGTCCCAGCTTACTCTACATGCCTCTAATTACCATATTTGGATGGCAACAGAAATCAGTGGCAGTTTGCCATAGACTATTACATGACAGAGCTTATTTCCCACCCAGACATCCTTCTAGGAATGTTCCTCCCCACAATAAACATGTACTTGACAAAAAAATCATATTGACCCTAAAGGGGCAAGCCTTTAAATCATTAAGTAACAGTTTATACAGATTATGCCAATGTGAACCTGAATGCTGGACTAGCCATTCAAGTACTGATCTTTCCCCATTCAACAATGCAGAAAAGTCTAAGTTGAGAGAAGGAAAAAAAATCCCCTCAACAGGAACAGGAGAAAACAAAACCTTTAACTTCTTACAACATTTCAGCTGTCCAATGAATATTTTACCGTTCCAAAACATGTGCATTAGATCTTGAAACTCTTTCCCACATTTGTCATAGTAGTTGTGTGAATTTTACTTGTAACTATAATCACTAGATAGCCAGTACCCATCTATGTAATCTAGACATTTCTTAGGATAGAGTATTCGACAATACATCATTATTACATTGTTTATTTGATTGATAGAGTCAGTCCGCTATTCTCCTAAAGACTATTTTAGATGAATCACTGTAGGAAGTTATCAACAACTGAAAAATAGGTGAGGTTTTAATAGAAAAGGCTTCCTGCCAACATTTATACAATGTCTTAAACAGTTTCCTTGTAGTAAAAAGGTCAAGGGAATCCTTTTATTAATAAAATAGCAGCAGTGGCAACATTAACAACAACAGTCATAATAATAATTATAATAATAATAATAATAATACCAACATGTGGTAACATAATTTAGAAGTATTTCCAATAGTCAACTTTATTTGAAACCCATTTTGAAAGAAAGTATGCAGAGAAGCAAATAACCTTCTTAGACATGCATTAAATCCTCCAAAAAATGAATGCCTCTATCCTTCCAAAAATTTTTGTATCAGCAGTACTTGGTGGTCTATCAACATGTTTATTTGATAAGAAGGTATTTATGAATAACTTGGGACAGCATCCAACTCCACTAACAACAATGCTCTTCACACAATACAAATCTGCCTCAGCAGAGTCTAAGCCATCGTCAATAACTTGAGCTTACACTAGAGGCCTCAACTATACCACAAAGGTAAAAAATAATACAGTGTGGAATTATGATGCTCAAATTGCAAATGTCTTAATTGCAAGTAAAAATGTAATGTGGGCAAATATAAAACATATAGAGTTGCACAATATACAGAAGATGCACACAGCAGGCTTTATGCAAACATACAATGACTTAAAGTGTACCACACTTGTCCTGGTTCTGAAAGTATAACCCAGTTAGGAAATTAAAATAAATGTTGCATGAAAAGAAAAATGCTAAACAGATACAACATGATTCTTTCATCAAAATAAATATATTATGCTCGTTAGTTAATGTTTGGATAATACCAGAATGAACGTATAGTTTGTCTACATCAAACAACAATTTAGCCTCTGGATTTTAAGCAATGTAGTACTGAAAGTCTTAACTTTAAGAAACTCCTTTCTGCATAACTAAAATATGTGTCATTCCTCAAAACTGGTTTTCCAGATATCCAGCAATAAATTAAAGGAGAGGCTTTGACTGATTCTTCACCAAAATATGCACTTTAGGAAAAAGGTCATAAATGATTAATCTTCAGGACAATAAAAAATACACCACACACACACACACACACACACACACACACACACATATATATATATATATATATATATGTATGTATATAGTTTTTTTTTTTTTTTTTTTTTTGCATACAGTTAATTATCATGCTTAGATATTTTAAAATGAACAAGAAAAAAGTATTAAAACTTGCTTGGAGTAGGAGGAAAAAGTGGAGCCAGTCAGCCTTGTTTCACTGGCACATTACTACAATAAGTCATCATTCCTATAATTTATTCACTGGGTGCTTCGTTTCAAAATAAAATAAAATACTTGATTTATTTGAGTAAGTTAGATGGCTTAAGAAATAATTTAGTAACTACATTATAAGAACAAAGAAATGTAAGCATGAATCTCCAAAATATCTTCCAGGAAAATGTATTCTTGTAAATACCCCACTCTTGTATAAAAAGGTAATTGCTCTAGTTGGGGGCTAAACATACATTTTCAAAGGACACACAAATACCCACACCTACAGTGGCACATACATATTTAATGATGATTAAAACTGTGATGGATATGGCTCCATCCACTTAACTGGCATACATTGCATTAGCCAGAATAGTAGTCTGTCTGATATAACAACTTACAATTGAGTTGAAACAAGATGGCAGTCTTGATACTTAGCAAATATTGTACCTTATAAACCAAAAAGCACTAGGCAAACAAAACAACAAACCAGATAACTAAACAAATGAGCTGTAGGAAGCGCAAACACAAGGCTACGAATTTAAAATAATTTTAAATTCATAGCCTTGTGTTTGCACTTCCTACAGTTCATTTGTTTAGTTATTTAAATATTGTACCTTAATTAAGTCCCCTTCAGTCACCAGCCATCTACCTCTGGAATGGCAAGTGACTTTTTGATCTTAAATGAAAAACATCCACAACCTACTTCTCTTATTTCTTTATAATTCCTCTCCGAAAGTATTTGATACTTGGCTGGCTATGCGCACACTTTTTGAACACCTATTTCTTAGTGTATTTGCTTGGATCAATGGATTTCTTGGAAAGTTCCAGTTGATTTTTTTTAATGAACTAGTCCTTTTGCATCATCATTGGAATACATTGTGTAGTTTTTGATTTACTGTTGAGCTAATAATTCATGGGTTTCCTTTGGTAGTTTTTTTTTTTGAGATCATCCAATGATTATTCACTGTTCATTTTATTCCACAAGACTGACTGTTAATATAATTATAATTTGTTTTACTTAGTCAGCAAGAACATTGCACTTACTTCATGTAATGTTTTGTTGTTGTTCTGCTGAATTGAGCATATTAAGTTTACATTGAGCTGGTGAATTTGGGCCTTTATTTTTTGTAGATATTGATACAGGATAAAGTTACTTTTGTGAGCCATGAATTTATATGTTTGTTTGTTTTACTTAGACATCTTTAATGTACACATTCTTGAAATAGTAATTTGGAGTAAATGCTGGCTTTCTGCAGTTTATTGGACCATAAAGGATTTACTTCTGTATAGGCTCAAAGGTTGTAGATCTACGTAGTATATTCATAATGCTTAGGGCAGTTAGTAGATACGGGCCCGACCTTTTCTGTGTAAACTTTGTTGGCAGTTAGTCATATTTTTTTTTTTATTTGAATTCTGGATACTTATTTTGAAATATTTTGTTTTCTCTTACATATTTTGTAATATGTTTTCTTTAATGGTCATGTTTGCTGTATTTGTTTCATTTAAGTATATATTTATTGCTTAGGAAATCAACACTATAATATAGTTGAAGCTGAAGTTGAAATTGATGTTTGCCTAGTATCTGCAGGTTAAGCACTCAGAAACAGACAATTGTTCATAATGTTTAGTCATATTTGGAACTATGGGCATCACTCTAACCTTCAATACTCAAATTTTTATTCATTTACATCAAATATTTAGTAGTTGCTCTTTATGGAAACTTAAACCTCCATGTCTTGTTAACTCATGGTTAGTGGTTAATGTAACCTTTCATAATCTTCAACCTGTACTTCATACTCACACAAGATAGGACACCCCCAAAATATGAGTCCTATCACTGCAGACTTTACCTCAAAACAATGACTACAAGTAGGATGAACTAAAGGTATTTTCTGAAAAATAGCAGCTGGAAAAAAAGGCAATGGAAAAGCAAAACAAATAAATTAATACTAGCAAACACAGTAATAAAAATTCCTAAGAGAATTGCATTACTAAGTGCAAATTATAGCAGTGTTCTTCATTCTGTTTTCTTGGATCCTACTTAAGGAAGACTGAGAACCCATGACCACCCCCATATATATTTTGTTCACTACTACTTAAGGCACAGAAGTAGTTAATGATGTCCTACTTGTTCACATTGCATGAGATTTTTTTTAGTATGAATTACTCTGATGTCATGACATTTGTTTAGTGTACCAGCAAGAACACTGTGCACTGGTTTGGCATGATAAGTTGTGCTGTCTTTAATTTAAGCACAGTGAATCTTAACTATATGATAACTGTTATGACTTACCTAAATTTAGGGTGACCAGCTTTGGAAGAGGCAAAAAAAAAAAAAAACAGAAAATGTCACATAATTTGCTTCATTCCTTATCACTTCCATTATAAAAAAGAAATATGTATGGCTTCTATTTAAATTATAATTACCACATTAGTGACAACTCTATAGAAACAATAAATAATATATTTAATATTGCAGTTAAGCAGCTATGTCAATATTCTGCACATGCTAAATGCTCTTTTGTAGGATTCTTGGTGATTTAGTATGTTTGCTGAAATGACTACACAAGACAGTCTCATATAATAGATAACAGTGAGGTGTTAAAGATTGGAAGGAAAACGTTGTATTATGTACTTTATATTTTCCTGAATCTACTTTATTCATATCCATGATGTTTTACACTAGAGCTAAAAAGACCATATGCATTTTACATCAGAAATCAAACAGAGCCATTATATTGCTATCATAAAAAGGCTCATGTATTTCTGCATCTGTGGACTTCACTGAGATATGCTCAACATTTATTACTTTCTGTCTGTTATGCACATTAAAGATAATTTTGACAACAAAATGAATAGTTTCTAAAATATACTGATGAGACAGTATGAGGTCTAGAAAATGTATTTCAGAAATGTCTGAGTAGCACTCACCATAGCAAGTTTTCCTCAAGGAAATCTTTAAGTCACGATGATCAGACACCTGATAAGTGGCAACTCTATCAACTTTTAAGAAGAATTAGGAAAGTTATCACTTTTACTTTTAAATGGAATGTAAAAGTTATCAATTTTACATTCCATTTCTTAATGTACCTATATGTTTACCATCATGGGTTAGGCTAACAGCTTCCTTCTTATGGCTACCTGATCAGTCTCCTTTGTTGAAGTACAATCCCTGAATTTCAGCTGTACAGCATATGGAGATAACCCTGATAATAAAACATGAACATTTGGTTTCAAAATTAAGTTTCATTTATAATAAGTTACTAAGCACTAATTTCTACCAACCAGTAGTATAAATTATTCTATATACAACCAGAGGCAATCATGGTTATTAACATGCTACTTAAATTCTATGATAAAAATGATATAGTGTCTTTGTAAAATACTTTACAGCAGAATTATATGCTTACAGTTAGGAATCCTTATGCAGTAGGATGGTAGTTAGAACAGTTTTCAACAGGATAATTAATCATGTTTGCCAGGTGACAGTCCAGGACCTAGTCTAACAGTCCTAAATTTCAGAACCTTGACAGGAATAAATTATATTCCTAAATCTTCTGTGTGCCTGACTCACTCACAGATCCATCTGGTATAAGAATCTGAAAATACATTAAACACTAATATTATACGTGTGGAGAATTGATTAGCCTTATGGGTAACATATCAGATTTTAAAAATGATTTTTACTATTTAAGTGCACTTGATGTACAACTGCTACAATGATGGAGGAAGGATTTCTAATATTTGTATCATCTGTTTTTTCCCCTTGACAGATTAACCATCATTATTGTTTTAATAACACATGAGTGTAGGTACTTCCACTGCTGCCTCAAAGAATTATAGACAAAAAGACGCACTTGACTTTTTATAACTTGCTGGCAGTAAGTTAATGAGGTGTTACATTCATGAATTCTAGTAGCTTGGGCAGCATTTGCCTGAAGATCACAAAGAAAATTTAAAAGCAAGGAAAAAAAACTTAAGCTGAAGATGTAAAGCAACTATTTCCTTACATGTTCAATTAAAATAACTTTCTCACAAATTATCTGCTTAATCTAGCAATGTATACCACAAATTTAGTATAAGAGTAAGTGGCTGTCTATAAAAAGCATGTATCTGGCATGCCTTTTAATTGCCAGAGGTTTGAATTAGACAAGTCAATCCACCAGTAGTGCTGTAGTGAAGCATGACAGAGTGGTACTGTCACTCTAGACATAACTGAATTAATAGATTCCTTCAAGTCGCAGGGAAAGTATTACAGAAAGCACAGCAATGTTAAGAGAAAAGCTATCTACTTCACAGAAGTTTGTTTCAAAATCTGAACACAAAATCACTGCACTAATGATCTGGTACCACAGTAAGTAACTTGATTACTGACAAACATTTGCCATGATATTGCAAAACTCATGGTCCATTTACATTTTTTGTAAACAAATACGAATGCTATTCCTTAATGAAGTGTGAAAAAGTGACTTAATATAATTTTATTAAATATTTTTGAATAGAATTGCATGACAACTTTTTTTCCTTAAGTAAAAACCAGATATACCTTTAAATCTATTTTCAGATAATAACAAAGAAAAAATAAGTCAGTGGCCATAATGGGAAGAAAATATTGAAATAAGCAAACATTTTATCTGCAGTAAACATAAAACAGCTGCAATGTAGTTGAAACATTCACACACTAGAAATATAAAAAACATATAATGGAGAAATAATGATCTTTGCAGGATTTGTATTACTAAAGTGGAACAATAGCTACTGAGCCAACAATGTCTGAATTATAGTTTAATCATAAACACGACTGAGCTATGTATTTAAACAAATGTATTTTTCTACTAGATTACATTGCTGCTGTCAAGCTGAGATCAGTATACTTCAATTCATCATAAAGAAAAAGTAATTTCTGTAGGTGACAATACTGATAATTATGGTTTATTTTAAAATACATTTATATTTTGGAACATCTATTACAGGCAATTTACTTAATCTTATTATTTAGTTACCTCTTTATTCTGTGCACAGTGGATTGTTTGGCACATAATGTTGTCTTGAAAATTACAATATTTACTTTTTGTTCAAGAAAAAACAGCTAATTTAAGGACATAAAAATACAGAAAATAAGTGGATTTTACAGAAAATAGTCGATTACTAAAGGAATTCAATAAAAAGTTTCATTCTACCATAACATCATTTAACTAAAACTGAATCTTAAATACCGGATAATTAATGAAGAAAGAGAGAAGCAACATTTGCATCTTAAGAAAACAGGTTAATAAGGAAACATGTAGTTTAAAGATTAATAAGGTAGTATAGAAGTAATGTAAAAATAAACTGAAGCATACCTGTCATAATTCATCATAGCTGAATGGAAAGTGATTAAGTAATCTGAGGAAAATTAATGTATTGCTTGGAATTTCAAAGCTAAAAGCAATGATGGGTAAGATATTCTTACTATAAGTAATACCTTATGAAAGATGTGAACCTGACCAAACATCTGTGGAATTTACTGCATGAATTCCCTTCACTGAACCACTGTGTGTTTGTAATTGCTTACACCTCAGAACAAACTATCCTACAAATATACTACTGTGGAACAGAATAAAAAAGGGTACTTACGTATTATTGCAACCAGATATTCGCGGTTGTGAAAACTGTATAAAGATATTGAAAGAGTATCATTAATGTTGGCGAAATGTAGTGTAACATGTATCTTTATACCCCAACATTGTCTTTTCTATAGTGATATCAATAAAATTGAAAAAAACATACTGTTCGTCTTTCTTTCTGCACTTCACTAGCAGCATTTCTTTTCTTTCAAGTTCGCCTGCTATGTGGTTCTTTCTCGGGCTAGCACATATTGTGAAAAAACTGTAATGTGCAATTATTTCAACATGCATGCCATATTGTACTGTCCTGGAAATAGGGTTGAGATGACCCGAGCAGTATGTGAAGAAAATATAGTGGCTTTTTGTGGGACTTAGTTGCGAAAGAACAGAAATGCGCTGTTAGCTTTCTCTTTCAATCCTGCACATGCTGTGTTGGCCCTGGGAGTGTATGAGTGTTTTACTGCTAAAAGTGTCACATATGTAGATGTTGCTTTCTCCTCCTTTTTTTTTTTGGCTGGAGTGGGAACTGTCAGCTGCTTTTTACCCCCTTTTCGGCTGATATGGGAATGGTCAACCTTTAAAAATAGTTTTGGGCAAGGGAATATGCTACAATACGTTAGCAGACATCACTTTTGCTGCCACAAAAAAGAAACGTTCAGCGGGCAGACTTACAATAACTGACATGCCAGCAGTCAAGTGCATAAAGGAACAGCACAGTATGTTTTTTAACTTTTCAGAAAAACAACCTGAACTGTTACAGAAAACGCAGTATTTAACATTTTGAAAACATTAATGAACATATTGCCTGACCATCAACCAGCCGGTATTGCAATCAAAAATCTGGTTGCGATAATATGTAAGTACCCAAAAAAAGGTATTCTAAACCTTCCACATGCCAATAAGGAGCATAGAAATATATACCTGTATACATGAACGTGTATATATAAATACAGAACTACAGACAGAATGATAAAAATATAATAGTTGTACAAATAAGTGAAATTCAACTGAGCAGCGATATTACCTAACAGATGGTATAGAGGGTTAAGGTATGAGATGCTGTCCCTGTGGTAGAGGGTTTGATTCCTGCAACTCTCATTTGACTACTGTGTGACTTGAGCAAGTCACTTAAATAGACCTTGCTTCAAGTTTCCCCTAAAAAGGGACTGTGGGCCTACCTGGTATTATTATTATTATTATATTATTATTATTATTATTATTATTATTATTATTATTATTATTATTATTATTATTATTATTATTACCCAAGGACTTTCAGTTGACCTACAGTCATACTGGTAGCATTGGGCATGTGCTGTTATGATCATCTGATAATGCAAGGCAGCAACAGGAGCAAAGAGACAGGAATAAAGGAAGAGCATGTAGAAGAGATACAAGAAACTAAAGGATAGGAGAGTCAGAGGGAATGCATGCAGAGGAGGGAACCTTTTACTGTGTGTACAGCTCACATTGGTTCCTTTGAGATAAAGACTTTATTGAATAAAACTGTTGCTATGTGTAAAAGTGAGCCAAAAATAAGAAGGAATAGACAAAAGCAAACAGAACACAGATCATATAAGTGAATGTGACACAAAAGAAAATGGAAAAAAAGTAATGACTAGACAAAAGATGCATAAACGTGGTTTACAGATGAGATCATCCAGTATGCATCTACGTAAGGGGAACTGAAATGATATACTGTTGCTCACAATGAATGACAATAATGTCTGGGTATAAATTTCTTTAAAAACCAAACAGTAGTCAAGTAGCAGCCAGCCAACAACAAAACTCCCCAAACATGCACTACTCACAACATTCAAATATGCAAACTTTTAAATGTGTCATAAAAAGCGAGAACTCTGAATAAATGGGCCTCCCACGGAGATGATAATACGTACAACTGTCTGATCTAAGTGTGTGTGTGTGTGTGTCTATGTATACATGTATGTGTGTGTGTGTGTGTGTGTGTGTGTGTATAGATTGATAGATGTGTGTGCATGTGTACAAGTATATGTAATATAAATGAAGCTGTTAAAGGGTATATACACAGGCAACAACAACAAAAAAAGATTATTAAAATGAATGTGTAAAGATGCACTGTAGAAAAAGTGTCATACCTCAAAAATCCTGAGCAACACTCCAGCATCATACAGATGACTGAATAAAGTGTGCCATGATTTCCCATAAAGCTGCTATATGACCTACCTTATAAACACTTACATAATGCAAAGTGGAGTTAAGAAAACATGGATAAACAACATACAACAAAATAAAATAGCATGTGAGCATGTGCAAAGTCCATAATCACGTATGAAACAGATTTACAAACATATGGAACCTAACAGGACTCACCACCATATTAACCTGTGAAGGGAGTGATGTGACAAAGTGGAATGAAAGGAAACTAACCTAAACATACTTAGACACATTCTTACATGTGACTTGTGGAACATGAGCCATGACTATAGAGCACACCTATCTTACTGGTATTACAAATCTGTGCACACAGCATAAGCAAAGGACATTTACCCCAAAGCACATCTGCAATGAATGTTATGTGCAGACTAACTCAATACCCACTGAACCTTATAAAGTCACAAACATTCTCTCAAATGTAAACTTATTATAGTATGCAGCAATACACTTTGGTAACCATCCAGTATGCCAGTAAAAGATATTCACATTTGTATCAAAAATATGAAATGCATCATATATGGACCACTAACAAAACCTGGCAATCACAAATGTTGTCAACTTGTGCACAAGCAAAAATAAATAAATAGATAAAACAACAAACTTGAAATGCAAATATCACCTTGACTGTTTGTCAAACATGAAAATGTATATGGCAGTAAAATGCAACAGGCATCTTTCAACATATTACAGTACAATGAACATAATGCTGATCATTGTGTCATACAACTGGGCATATATTGCCATAGAACATCATACATTTGTGAAGGGTGTATCATAAAAGCTTAACTTACTGAAGAGTTGTATTGCGTCACTTAACCTCCAGCTGTTACAGTCACTGATCCTTGGGACTCCTCTGGGAAAGGTCATTATATTGATGTCTCACCTAGTTTCCATCAGACCTAACCACTTCCACTAGCTAATGTCAGTGGTCAGGTCATCCCTGATACTGAAAGGAAAGAAAAGAAAGAAAAAAAGGGTCATTTTGTGGGTATATGGATGTATCTGATGACAATAAGGACATGACAGAATTGTGCTATGTCACAGAAACAATCCATGGCTCCATGCTATTCATGTGGTATAGGAAATTCATACAGTTACCAGCCTTATGATTTAGGAAGGCCAGGAACATTTCCAGCACATGAGATATGGCTGTTAGGTACAGCTCTCCGGTGACAACCATGGGATGCTTAAATATACCAGACTCGCATATCCTCAGTGTTAGGCAGGCCTCTTCTTACCAGTGGAACACAGCTACCGTTGCAGTCTGTGTGGAATCAAGTAGGTAGCACATATATCAAACTCAGCCTACACCTGCCCTTTATGTATACTTGCTAATAACCCTCCTGGTCAAGGAGCTAGTGCATCTGGGGCTGTTGGTGATATCTTAGATGGTTGTTCCTCCCTGCATGGTACACAGCACACAATATGTTTCATAGTGTTAGTACATTGGTCTGCATTGTCGTTATTGCAAATAAATAAAGCTTTTTTGTACATCTTTACAAAAATGGTCTCAAGGAGACAGAATTATCTGTGTATAATGCTGGGAATCTAGTAGTCCATTCACCAACTTTTATTTATATCTTATAACTCTACTGAGCCACTTAAAAAGATGATGCATTTATGTGCAGCCCAAAACCATCACAACTCAAGTGTGCATTACTTCATTTGCATAGTTTACCAGGCAGCTGTTTTACAGAAATGCAATAATTTATCAAATGTAATGTGATGGCTTGGTGGTTAACTACTGTGACTATAGTGTATAGGGTCCTGGGTTCAAGCCCTGCAAGGCTGTTTATTTACTCTGGAATATATTGCACATACATGTCAAGCAAAGCGCCTCCTTGGCCATCTTCAAAAGGAACCTTGATGATTGGATGGGAGATAGGAAATTCACCCTGGAGATCATGTCAGTCACCTGCTAGATAGGGGTGCAGGGAAGTAAATATTGTGGGAAGAAATAGCCATGGAATTGTTATGGCTAGTCTTGTATAAGCCCTAGGGCCGATAGCCTAGTACCAACCTATGAATCTTAATTTTTCAACTTCTGTATAGCATATTGCCCTGAGCAGCATAAGTTGTCTGAGAATCCATTACAATACCAAAAACTAAAAATCACAGTGACAATGATGATTGCATGCTATGTTTTATATATATATATATATATATATATATATATATATATATATATATATATATATATATGTTATATATGCTATATTTATGCATGTGCACAGGTTATGTGGCATGTGGTGTGTGTGTGAGAGAGATCTGAACTGTGTGGATCTGAGCAAGTCATTTAACAAGATACCACTAATGAGCAGAGTCTGAAAAAGGTCCACAGAGAGCAATGCTCTACCCTGGAAAACAAATGCAAATTAAATAAAATAAAACCTGCATGCATTGAGCAGGTGACATATACTGCATAATGCAATAAAAAGCAATTTCAATCATCACTGCTGCAGATAAAAAAGAAACAAGTGAACATTTTTAAATATGGTACACAAAATTC
The DNA here is from genome assembly GCF_019279795.1 of Protopterus annectens. NCBI lineage: Eukaryota > Metazoa > Chordata > Ceratodontiformes > Protopteridae > Protopterus > Protopterus annectens. Next base: position 592,447,300 of record NC_056748.1, read on the forward strand.
TCAAATTTAATAAGTCTGAGTTCAAGTTCAGTACAAGTTCAGACAGGAGCACTATACTTACACATAAGCTAGACTGTCTTATTTTGCTGGGAAATAATGCACTGCATCTGTATTTAGCATCATATACATTGTGAAACACACAGCTACTTAGCAGTAGCCACAGACAATTGCACTCCCTGAACTTTATACCATTTTGCAGGCCAACTCTTACATGGCAGCAAACTTCTGACCTCACAAACAAAAACCAAGAATTACTAGAAGGAAGGCAAAGTAACAGCAGCAAGGATCAATTTATTGAATAAAACTACAGTCAAACACTTGCTTCTTGTTCAAAGACATCATCAGAACTAGTGCTATTCTTACATAGCACCAATAAATAGTTTAAATCATTAAAACACATGAAAAGGAACTACCGATAAAATAAAAACACTCATTAACATACATTAACTAGCATTAGGTTACTAAATGACCAAACTTTCATAAAATAATAAAATAATAATAACATAACAATATATTTGACCTAAAAATATTATTTATATGTGTACATTAACAAACCATGAAATTACCCCGCCAGGCTTTTAAGCTTGAGCACAGGAATGATAGAACAGCTATCATTGAGGCCCGGGGGCTGAAGAGCATTAAGTCTCAAGATCCAAATTTACTCATTCTTACTCAGATGTTCATCTAGTACAAAACCTCTAGGGTCTCTTAACACAGTCAAGTACAACAAATCTAAAAGAACGGCTAGGGTACTGTGCCACATGTCGGTATAAGGCTTTAGATGTTTTTCCCTTCAATATATCTTTACAGTGTTCATATATTCTGTCCTTTAGCCTAAATAAGGTTTTTCCAATGTAAAATGAATTTCAATGTTGTCATTGGGCACAGTAAATCACCGCATAGAATCAAAATTATAGGGCCTATGGATGGTAAATTTCCTTTTCAAAATAAAAAAAGACACACAGGTATGTATATAAGAACACTGGGAACAATGATTACACTTAAACATACCACAAAAATCTATTGCCCCCACCCCCATCCTCATATCTCATTTACAATAAGCTTTTAAAACATTTACCTTTAGGAAAAAACACATTGAATTGCGACCCCAAATATTTTTTTGATAGTATCAATGCTTGAAATAACCTGCCAATGACCTTTGATCACATACAAGATGTCATAAATATGAAGGATAAAAGTAACAATCAAGGAACAGCTAAATAGGGTATCATCCACTTGCATATTCCTACCATTGTGGCCATTAGAAATATCAAGCACCTGAGGTAAATTGGGTTTAGGTAATAGTGGTTTAAAAAAACACTAGTTCTCTTATTACAAACCTCCACCTTCACATTATCCAAAAGGTCTTGTGGATAGCCTCTCTTTGTGAACATACCTAACACAACATCAACCTCCTGCTGAAAGATGTCATCATCAGTGATCATCGGGCCAACTGCACTAATTGGCCTTTGACCACCGCCTTCTTTTGAAAGGGAGAATGGCTACTATCATTGTGAAGGTAAGAGTTGGAGAAGGTTGCCTTGCGATGGATATTAGAGGTGTAGCATTCATTGGCATAATCTTTGGAAAGTTGGATGTCTAAGTATGATAAACTATCCATACTAAATGAATGGATGAATCTAAGAAAAGATGTAGTGGAATTAATATATTCCAAAAATTCTTGTAATTTAATTTCTGTGTCCACCCAAATCAAAAAATGTCCAAAAAATGAATATAAATGTCCCAACAGTGTTTAAAGGGACTATTAAATACAAAATGTTTTTCCCAGTATGCCATGATCAAATTTGCAAATTTAGGGGTGGATGCCACCCCCACTGCTACACCACTCAATTGTTGAAATAACTGTCCAACAAAAAAAGGATAGTAATTAGTAAGAACTATCTCCATAAGAGAAACTACTGTGTTAATGGAATTAAAATCTAACAAACCTTAATCAAGGAGCATTTCTTCTAGCCAATCCAAGCCAACACTGTGAGGGATGACAGAATATAACTTCTATACATCCATACAGACCAGAAGACAATTGTGGGAGAATTTAATTTTGGTTAGTCTAACCAAAAAGTCCTAAGCATCTTTACAGACTTGATGGACTCTACCAACCAAAGGTTTAAGCTTACTATCAACATATTTGGCTATAACATATGTCTTGCTCCTAACATGCATCAACAATAGGCCTCAAGGTTGGGTTATTTATGTCTTTATGGATTTTTGGAATTCCAAATATCCCCACTACAACTGGATGCTCATTAATTAAATAGTCATATTCATTTGGAGTGATCTGGCCCTCCATCAACATATAATATTGATTTTAGAATAGGCTATATTCATCTCATTTCTTGAAGACCTGACCATAAGAATCCGAAAACAAATGACTAGACCGCCTATTGTTGTAGTCTGTGATATCCATTATAGCAATACCCCCACCCTTGTCTGTCTTCATCATTCTGATGTTCTTATTCCTACATAAACCCAAAAACAGTTCTTCTTCGACCATAGTGAGATTATTAGTGAATGCATATTATTGCTCCTTAGATTATTTCTAGTACAAAATCTGCATATATCCTTTTCACATAAGTGTTCAAAAATAAAGTCAACCAATTTGTTAAAGGGGGGTTAAATATACTTTTTTTTAAGGTCACCCATAGTAAATTCACCATTGTTTGCTTCATCACTAAACCATAATGCTAAATTGAGTTTACGAATAAAAAGCTTAAGATCTATTAATGACTCTGCTACATCCATCTTTCTGTTGGGTACAAAAGTTAATCCCTTGCTTAAAATATCAGCATGCTCATGAGTAAAATGTTCACAAGAGTAGTTATAAATTGTGAAATCATCATTAGAATTCTTAATTAACTCTGGTAATACAATACTGTTCACCACTCGAACTTCAAAGGTAGGTAAAATATCAAGAGAAATATCAGTATTATCAAAAATATCAAGAGAAATATCAGTATTATCAACATGATTTTCATGAGATGAACATGTATTTGTCACAGCAAAATTGAAAAAAAAAACAATATCACAATCAGAATTAGTCATGTTAATGCTGCAATCATTAGTCATAACATCTTTCAACCAGACTAAAATCACAAACCGTGCCAAAAGGCTCAATCTTTTCCCCCTGAAAATTATCATTCAAAACATTATTTGCATTGTCACATATTGCAAAACAGTCATTAGAACTAGAAAGAAATAATGAACCATTGATAACAGTAGAGGGGGAATAAATAACACTGTCAGCTATAAGACACTGGTTAGAGTCACTAGAGACTGAATAAATGTGTTCGCCATTCAGCACTTCTTCCTCTTCAGGCCCTTTTCGCCTTTGCTGTTTTTTGACCTGGTATTACCATTGGAATAAATGTTTAAATTATTCCTACCACTCTGTCAATTGTTTGAAGATTTCGGACGTGCACCGAGATGTTCAAAATGTGGGTTAACTGGCCGTTCATCAAGTGTATTACCATCATCATGCTCTGAAGAATGAAGATTTCTTTCCCCAAGTCTCTAGGAGCACCTTGGGTCTACCTCATTTGTTTCACCATTAGATCCAACCAAACCAATCATAGTCTCACAAGGATATCCTCCCCTTGTCCATCAACCAATGAATCACTTCTGAAAGGCTGTTGATGAAGGGAAGGGAGGGAGAATCAGGATAGGCATGCTCATTGCCATATGCCCTCGTATCCCTAATGAGCTTTTTCTCTTTCCTCTCCTGAATGGAGGAACAAATTCCATCCACTTTTAAAAAGATATTTGCATAGTTAGTAGAATAATAGTCAAATAGACCATCATTGGAAAGGCTGTTGTTCAACCTGTCCAATTCACACAAGAGTTTATCCAACAAAATATTGTTATGAATAATGAGATGTAGTATATCAGAACCAGCCTTATTGAATATACTGATTAGCTCTTTATGGAACTCCGAACCTTTTTCCACTCAGTTCGGAAATCGCCACATATGTAAATCTTTAGGCACAAGCCCCCTCTTAAGGTTTTCTTTAAGGTAAGCATTCTTGCATTGAAGTTTCTTAAAAGCCAAAAGTTTAGATCCAAAAACTGCTAACTGTTCAGTAAAGGACTGATTGTCCACGATAGAAGCATCAGAGCCACTGGAAATAGGCTTAGCAAAGTCGAACACATCAGCTTTCCAAGCATCAAAGTCAACAGGGACAGGATTAACAGAATTATTTGTAGACACTTCTGTCCCAGTACATTGAGTTAAAGGTAAATTCAGTGAATTCAGCACATTACCATTAGGAAGGTGCACTGCATGTGTTAGAACCACAAAGCTGTTGATTAATACGCTCCAATAACAAAGTCAAGTTACCAATGCCAGTCAGAATTTGTGAGGAAATATCCATTGAAGGTGGAACTGCACCTCCTCCAGAAGCCATACTCACAAACAAATCCAAACTAAAGCCAAGAATCACTAGAAGGCAGGGAAAGTAACAGCAACAAGGATCAATTTATTGAATAAAACCACAGTCAAGTGCTTTTGTCTTTTCAAAGACTTCATCAGAACTAGTGGCATTCTTACATAGCACCAATAAATAGTTCAAATCATTAAAACACATGATAAGGAACAACCAATAAAATAAAAAAACTCATTAACTTAAATTAACTGCCCTTGGGTTACTAAGTGACCAAACTTTCATAAAATAATAATAAAATAATATATTCGACTTATAAAATATTAGTTATATGTGTACATTAACAAACCATGAAACTACCCCTCCAGGCTTTTAAGCTTGAGCACAGGAAGGATAGAACAACTATCATTGAGGCCCGGGGGGCTGAAGAGCATTCAGTTTCAAGCTCCAAATTAACTCTTTCTTACTCAGATGTTCATCTAGTACAAAACCTCTAGGGTCTTAACCCACAGTCAAGTACAACAAATCTAAAAGACCGACTAGGGTAATGTGCCACATGTCGGTATAAAGCATTAGATATTTTTCCCTTCAATATATCATTAGTGTGTTCATATATTCTGTCCTTTAGCCTAAGGAAGGTTTTTCCAGTATAAAATGCATCACAGTGTTGGCATAGGGCATAGTAAACCACTCCCATAGAATCACAATTATAGTGCCTATGGATGCAAATTTCCTTTTCAAAATAAAAAAAGACTCTCAGGTGTGTATATAAGAACACTGGGAACAGTGATTACACTTAAACATACCACAAGGTCTATTGTCCCCCTCATCCTCATATCTCATTTCCAATAAGCTTTTAAAACATTTACCTTTATGAAAAACCACCTTGAATTGCGAAACCCAAATATTTTTTGATAGTATCAATGCTCAAGAAAAACTGCCAATGACCTTTGATCACATCCAAGATGTCATAAATATGTAGAAGGGACCTAGGAAGAGTAGCATAGCTAGGGTGGGATGAAGGGGTCAGCCACCGTGGGCACAAAGTACATAGGGCGGGTATGATCAGCAAATCCTGACTATTCTTTAGTGCAATGCACTACTGACATTGTGATCATAGCTGAAGCTCTTAGCACACTGTGTATGGCATAAATTGCAGCAAGCATTATGCTATGACTTAAAAAAGAAAGACTTTTTTTGTTAGGACTGCAGCAGGTTAGCACTCAGTGCTTGTGGCTGCTACAGTCCCTGCTAATAATGTATACCAAGCCTTAAGATGGCATTGTATTTGGAAAAGTGCAAATTCCTCAGTCCCCACTGTGCTACCATCATGAACAGAAAAAAAAGCCAGTTCAATCACTTGATTTTCATTCAGCTGTACCAGCTTTTTTCCCATTCAACAAGCTGTCTTTCGACAACTTGTATGTAATCTATACACAAACATGCATATATTTGCGTGTGTGTGTGTGTGTGTGTGTGTGTGTGTGTGTGTGTGTGTGTAGATGGGTCTACTTCAAAACACTTAATTACTAAAATGCTGAACCACAAAACACAGATCATAACATCGAAAATTCAGAACACTGAAAAGTTAGAACATTGAAATTACATAACAATGAAAATGTAAATCACTGAGTCTTATATCATTGACAGTGTTACATGGTTATGATTTAAAGTGTTAATGTTGTGGTATCACTTAAAGAAGTTGTAGTATGTAGTAAACAAACATGGCAGATGGTATGTTTTGTGGTTTAAGAGAAGTTCTCAGGTTGTATAGTAAAAGTGTATCAGATAACAGTTAAGCATTGTGTTTGAGTGATGAATTTATTATTTTGAAAGAGGTTGTGTTAGTGTTGTGGCAAGTGATGGGATAAGTGAGTAGGGGAGAACGTTTTTATTTTGACTGTATGTACGTGTTGTCAGTAAAATAGAGGAGATTGCAGTACAGTGGGGAATAGGAAATTGACCTTGTCTTCACTGTTGTGCAATCCTGGAGTTGTTATATTTAATTTGCAGGGGGTGTGGGGGGTACAGCCCCCCTGTGGAAACATTGAAACAAGTGTGTCTGTCGGTTCAGTTAGGTTTTAGGTGGAAGGGATATTACTAATTTGTCCATTGTAACATTCGAGGTTATGGGATGCGATGATTTAAATTTGCACTGTTATGTGGTTTTGTTGTTCTCATTGTTATTTTTTATTGACGTTATGGTCTTAATGTTTTGTGGTTCAATGTTATAGTAATTAAATCGTTTAAAAAAGACCCATATATATATATATATATATATATATATATATATATATATATATTTGTATATACACACACACACACACACACACACACACACACACACACACACACACACAGAAACACACGGAGATAAAGATATACATAAATAGATATGCTGTGTTGTATGGTTTCTGTCGTTTTAATTTCTCCAAATCTTTTGGGTTTCTAATACCATGACGGGAATGGACCCCATTCCTAAGTCAAAGTACAATTAAAGTTCATGAAATTAGTATTGTTTCAATCTTTGATGTCAGCCAGAAATACTCTTCACAGCACCTGCAATGTGCCCAGTAATGACTACTCCTGCAATTCATATGGGGGTTACATGTATTGGTAACATGTCTAAATATGACTGTAGATTTTTCTTTAAGACCTGTTGTTGCTACTACTATTGGAATTGTCTGTGCATCTTTCTTCCACATTGCTCTTGTTTCTGCCTGCAAATCCTGATATTTTATGACTTTGTGTTTCTCTGTACACAAGACACTGTGATCAGTGGGTGAGGTGATTTCAATGATCAATGCTACTTTTGTCTTCTTTTTATGGAACACTGTATCTGGTTTTCTAGCATCTATGTTTTGAACTGTTAATAATGGGTGATCCCACGTGATGTAGACTTCATCATTTTCTATGATGCTTTGTGTTTCCAGTGTTTTTCAGACACTTGTAGGGCAGTGTGTAATACCACACGTACAAACACATCACTTGATGCATGCAGACATGTACTAGGTGGCAAATGATGGGGCTGATTATCAGATACCACTCCTTAGCAGGAAAAGTATGACTGTTCATAGTACCACTACAAAATATTCTGATCAATACAAATGGACACCTCTCAGACCTTTGTGTTCTACTACAGTGCTGCAGGAGCTAGTTGTATCATTAGATTGCCACAGTATCTGATGTACAAGGGAATACTGTGCATTGAAGACACTATTTTGTGATCTATTGCAGGTACATATTAAACAAATGTAAAAGACGTTAGAAAATCCATGCACTACACAGTCCCATAGTAATGGAATGCTGGCCTAGCATCATCCGACACCGACCTGTCTGGATTCATCATTTTATTATGATTCTCAGTCCATATATTGTAGTTTATTCCAGGTTACAGCACATCTGTAGCCAACACCAGCCATTAAATAAAGCTAGTTTAAGTACTTAGGACATGTGCAAGTCTCCTCCTTTTTCACATTGTCTTCGTAACGGATGAAGTCAGTTGACTGATGGGAAAAACCCATGACAGTTGATGATGGAAAGATGTGTAAATAGTACATAAATATGTGAAAATGTATTACATAAAAAAATGACTTGGATAGCTAGCATGCTCCTTTTTAACTATCTCTTCTCACAAAGTTATTGACTGGCCTGATTAACCATGAATAGATTATTTACATGGCATCTTATTTTTTTTCAAGTTGTTATTGCTACTCTTTTGCTTGTCAAACTTGGGTCATGGCTAGAAAGTCTTAATAGACCAGTCTACTACCTACCTGGCAAACAAACAGAAAACAGAATGAATAAACAGTGTCCAGCCCACATGTAAAACAGTAAAATTCATGCTGGTGTTTGCATTTCTTGATTAAAAGATATTGTAATGGAGATGGCTTTTTTATTACAATTCTATAATCGGCATTTGTTTCATCAGCACTACTGCTAAAAAGCTGTAATTTTTATGTGACTGCTATTAATTAGTGGCTGTAATGAGAATGGTCATGGAGATATCTTTTTATCCAACGTGCAGCTGTCTTAAAGCTTATTATTTGGATGACAGACCTGTAGTACTTGTCACTGAAGAATCTGTTCTTCTTTAGGAAACGTTGTTTAAAAGCTTTTGACCTGTTTTTAATGACACACTCAAACTGGTTATATCACACTGATGTATTTTATGGTTTACTATGAGAATGTAGAATAAAGGTTTGGTGAACACGGGAATGTCGAAATTTATAAGGCTGTTACCGTATTGCCAACCTTCACTACTGCGAGTGTTCAGTACAGAAAATGCCACATATGTGGTTGATGTTTTGACTAGAGAGCATGGTACAGTGCAGATCAGGAAATTACCTTTTTCCCCACTGTAGTACGATCTCAAAGTTGAAATACATAATTTGCAGGGGGTGTGGAGAGGTAGCCCCTCACATGGGTGTACAAGGAGACTTGTACCAAGACCAGGAACCAAAGCCACAGAACAACTTCCATGGATTCTGAAGTCATCTTTGTTACAGACCGATGAAAGCACTCAAACCTTTTCTGGTTCGCTGGTGTCTTCAATTTTTTTTAGTTTTGGAAGTTGTTCTGTGTACAAGGTGGCTTGTCTACCTGCAAAAATGTTAGGTTACAGGATGTGCAGCACTGAACTGCAAAACTAAATGTGGAAAGTGCAAATGGGATTCTGTTGCTAAATGCACTTCATCATTCTGCCCTACTTAGTATGCAGGGAGTGGTTTTGCAAATGCGAAATTGTGAACAGGTTACATTGTGTCATTCGAACATTTGATGGTAAACCTATTTTATGTAAGCTTTAGTTAACTGACCTGAACCCTGTAGAGCTTAAAATGTGTATGACTGTACAAGCCTTGGGTCACCTTGACCATAATTTTTGAACTGTGGAATCTCAAGGCATATATTAAAAGTTTTGGAGGCTTTCCATTAGAAAGGTCAGCACAATGGCTCAGCTAGTAGCATAACCGACTCACAGCAAGATGTTTGCAGTTTGATTCTCTGCTGGGTGCCTTCTTTGTGGAGCCTGCATGTCTCCCCAGATTTATATTGGTCTTCCTTGGGTGTTCCCATTTCCTTTCACATATAAAGACGTGGAGTATGTAGACTGGATACTCTAAACTCGGCACTGGTATGAGTGTGGGTGTATGTGCATGGTATGGAAGAACAGCCACACAAATATTTGCCACTTAACTGTGTGAACACTGGGTCTAGCTGATTACCAGGGCTGAAGTGACACTGTGGTCCCATATGCAAAAAAGTGAAAAATAGTCATGGATGACTGGAAGAATAAGAACGATAATGTGGGTTACTTATTAGTTATTTAAAGTTAAAATCTGGCAAACTAAGTGGACAATTTATTATTTATTTGTCTTTGTTGATGGGAAATGTCTGACTGGGTAAAATCTATTTTCAGCAGAGGCCTGGAGAGAAAAGCTCCACATTTAAGTTACACACAATGCACATTTATAATCATAGGGTAAAACAGCTGTACATGAGCTTATTTAAATGATTTCTTAAATATTTCTAACATAAACATAGCATTTTAACTGAAAGAGAGAGAAATTAACATAAACTGATAAATTATTAAAAAGAAAAAAGAAAATATAATAATAGTGAATGTATTTATAGCATGATAGCTGCAGGAAAAAGATAAGGAGGAGCAACAAGGTACAAAAGTTTGGAAAGCAAAGTGTCTGTAAGAGCTTGAACAAAGAAATCTAAGTGAAAATGTACAGAGCTACAGTTGAAACAGGTGCTACTTAAGCAAAGTTTTGAAACTACGTTTTCTATTTGCTCTCTCTAGGGATTTCATTCCAGAGTTTTGACACATAATGGGAGCAGAGTGAGTTTCCAGTGGTGTTGAATACCTTATTGATCATGTGAGCTTCTGCCAACATCATAATGTTGTATAATCACACGATATTATGCTTTGAAACTAATCAGACATATTTATATAAAGTGCAAGAAAAAAAGATGAATTTAAAAGAAAGTTTATAAAACATTCAAGTACAAGTAGATAGGAAAGATCTACTGAGCTGAACTAAAGGACACAAAAGAATCAGTAAAGTCTGAAATGATGTAAGAAAGGTAAAAATTTAAGTGTGCCATTGTTTTGTCTATAATGTCTTCTTCAGTTATATTGTGTGCATTTGGAGATTCAGTGTGTGTGTGTATGTACATTTGAGTAAATGATATAGTTTAAAATTTGATTAAAAAAACAGCTAAAAGAATTGAAGTTTCCTGAAAACAACAAGTATGAAAAACATAGGGCTTAGTATATAGACTCTGACTACAATATGGATGACTAGGTTCAAGCAAGTAGTGGGTATGTTACCATGGCAGATGACCATAATAAGTGGAAATGCATGGTCACTGGTTATCTACTCAGAGCAGAACAAAGTTTTTCCACTACAGTAGTCTCATCTAGCAAATTACAGAAGTCTAAGCCCAGGCATACCAAAAGCAGCACATGTATATAAAGGCAGCATATTGCAAGATGGCAGATGTATTGTTAGTTCTGATATTTACAAGCATTGCAGGTTTGGCATTCGAGAGTAGCCTGAGTAATAGACTCAACTCCTCCAATGAAAAAGATTATGGTCTGTTCACTTTTCCTCCCACACCTATAGCAAATAGAGTGATAATCATATAAGTAAGCTCCTAACTAGAATGGACATTTCCCAAACCATGTCATTAAGGATGCAGAATGCTTTAGTGGAGAAGGCATGGTGAGTTAATGTGACAAAAGGATAACATACTCTTGATGGTCAAGCTGGTAGGGGAAGGTTAATAAAATAATGAGGTAGAAAGCCTTAATTTATGAAGCTTATCAATAAATGTTTTATGATTGAATTCCTTCATCCTCTGACACAAATAGAGCAAAAATTACTTGTACCTTTTTACACATATTGTGAAAAGAATTATACCAATGGAAAAATAAAATAAACAAAAATAAAGGTATGTGAGCCATAAATGCAGGATGAATTAGAACAAATGTTTGCTATGAGTTAAAGAAGGGACCAATACGATATTTTTAGTCTTATGATGAAAACTAAATCAAAATACATAATTTTATTAACTTGTAAATTTCCAGAAAGATAAAAAGGAAACACATACATAATCTGTGTTGATGAATAAATCATAAAGTCAATATTAGTCAGGGCATCAAATTTTAGGTAGTCTTCAAGGATGACAACTTGTATAAAAACAATCAATAAGATTATATTGATGTTTGAGGACTGTTATGTGACTTGAAGTATGTAATGATGCATTAATAGAATTGTTATGAATAAACCTTAAAATAAACATTTCTTTCTGTTATTTACTTAGTGTCCCTCAAATGATTTTTATGCATCACAGATGTTATGTATAGTTTGGTTTATAAACTTATATTTCTCCTTATTTAATTTAGCTTGCTTTCATTTTGCAGTGGAAGCTTTTGAATGGGAACAAAATAATACGCCTTTGAAAGACATTGTCAGTCAAATGAAAATTTAATTTGCAGTATTACATAATGCAAACTTAGCATGTAGTATACATTTTGAAAGTTTATGAGCTCAAATCTCACTTTAATATTAGAGCAATGAATAACTTAATATAAAAAGTGTTATCATTTGAAGTTTTATGATTCACAAGGAGGCACAATGAGCCAATTTAAAAAAAATGGCAAACAAGCTCTCTGTGGTATCTTTGCTTTACCAGACAGGCAGCATTATTAGTTGAAAACAATATCAGTATTTGTAAAGCTAACATATCACATATGCACTACAGTAAAATTAAAGCCTTAAGTATGACATATTACAAAAAATGTATCTAAAACATTTAGTGGGCCGTGACGTATCAGAAAAAGACAGATAAATGCATTCATGGATGCCATCTGTCCAACTTACCAGAAGTGGGTGCCTGGTTCATTGGCAGAAACAAAAGACTACCAGGAAGCAGTCCAATAGACTCCTACAAAAATATAAGATACATTGTAAATGAGCTGAATCCACCATGAATTTCATCACAGAGCTAATTGTTGCCTAATGTGGAACAGAACCGTGTCCCAACAGTTCAGGAATCACTTGCCAAGGTACACATCCCAGCAGCCTGAGTAGCCTACAGGACAACAGAAAATAAAGTACATGGACAATATGTGTAGTTATAAGGAAGGTATATATCACAGCAGCCTGCATACTCTCAGAACGGCAACACAATAAATGCTCAAGAAACAAGAGTGGGTATGTTAAAAGTGCACAACAGAGATGTCTGCAAGTTTGGTATGTTAATAGCAGTTCTACAGATGAGAAAGTAGGGCATGACAGGGGAAGTGTACAAAACATAGCACTGTACCAGACTATGCAAAAGCAGGGTCATGGTTATATTGCAAAGTCTATAGTTATGTAATCAGGAATGAAATGGACATTACTCCTGCTTGATCGACAAAGACACACAGATACAAACACATATAGAGGCACTGGGGGGGTGCATGTGTTTTTGTTTATTAATATCTATCTTTGACTGATGAGATGGGTTAACTGGTACACAGTAATAGCAAAATGTAACTGAAAAATAATTTCACATGTACAAACTTCATTACTTTTTGTACGTAGCTTTTCTCATCTGGATCACATTAAGGCCACAAACTGGTAAGTAACCTCATTGCCATGACCATACTGAATAGTGCTGGGCACAGTTCTGCAAGTGCTTTTTACTGAGGCTGATATAAAGGAGCTGTGGCGTGTCAGCAGTGGGTGACACCACTGCTTCTGTACAGCTTAGTATGGGGATTTCCTCACAATGTGCGCATCTGCACATGTATGTATATTTATTTATTGACATTGGTTACCAGGAAAGTCCGATTGGGTAGCAGCCAATTCTTCAGCAGAGGCCCAAGGGAAAGCTCCAAGTTATTACAAAATATTTTAAGAACAATAATACAATCTTCTAAAACAAAACAAAAGCATCTGTAGTTCAAATAATTATAACAAATTAGACATAATATATACGCATTGGTTAATAATCATTACAAGTCATATGGCAATCACTTAAGGTTTAGAGAAATTTTAGACAGCTTGAAGAAAAACTAAATTTAAGTTAGTCTAATACAAACAGGAATTGCAAAACGAACAGGTTTAGTGTATATTCAGAGAAAAATCGGGGAAGAAAATTTGACAGAAGTAAGGAAGCGAAGACTGGAGAGTAAGAAGGTATAAGAAATGAAAAGATACTTGTTTACATTTAGTGATACAGTTTATCCCGGATTTTGAGGAAGAACACTGCCAGATTTTATCTAGGACGTGTTTCAGAGTGGTTTTGAAAGATGGGAGTATGGTATTGACCTGAAGGATAAAGGTAGAGAGTTTCAGGGCTTAGCAACCTTTTAAGAGTATAGACGATGCCCAGCAGATTTGATAGGTTTGTGGACAGAAAGGAGGAGTTTTTCGTAACCGGATCACAATGACCAAATGGGAACATAGTTGTGTAGAATGTTTTTTAGTGCTGGACACTCAGATGGATGCTGGATAATTTTGCAGGTGGTAAGAAACTGTATGTTAGTTGATGAAACAGTTCTAACTGATTTACGGTTATTAGTGCTATACAGTGGTAGATTCTGAAAGGGGTATTTGCTGCAAATTTAGCAATTTTGTTATAGAATTGTTCACGTTTTAATTTTTGCAAAGCCTGGAGGTTAGTGAGAATGGGAGTATCATTATGAAGTGTGGGGACGAGATGATTAGTTGCAAGTGTAGTTTTAGTTCCGTCAGTGAGAAAGTTGTTGGCTCTGTAAAGCATCCCTAGTTTTTGAGTTTTTCTTTATCAATTTTGAATAGACAGGTCAAATGTAAGATTATCATCCACTATTACCCCTAATAATTTGCTATGAGAAGTGACTTCAATAGTTGTATCATCATGCGAGAGGAATTTAAATGTTTTTTTCTTGAGAGAGGGATTTGGAAAAAAGTAATAGTTTGGTCTTTTTTGAGATGAGCAGGAGTTGTGAGTTTCAAAGCCATGTTTTAGGGGCTGGTAAAACTTCCTGAATATTTTTTTGGAAGTGTGCCATATTTTCAATGTGCAAATGAGAATGGAATCATCTGAGTATTATATTAGGATGAGCAAAGCTTTCGGATAAAATCCTTTATCAATACTGAAAATACAAATGCAAATGCAGAGTATATATAGGTCTAAAAAAGTCATATGACCGGCAGCCAAAAGGTCACATGACTCAACCATTAAAGCAAAACATGTAAAAATAAATAAATATGCAAAGCTAAAAAATGCAACAGCATAATGCATATATGAAAACAGAAAACATTTAAAAAAGCAAGAGTGTATATTTTTAAAAAAAAGCATACTTTTATACCTAAAAATCAAATGTACAATCATATACATAAAGAGAAAATCTCATAATCTAGATCTACTCATTCTAACCAAAATAGGTTTAAGGCTGACAGTACTATTCAAACCAGGGGGTGAGTCACCCATCAATCTAATTATCCAGTTCTATTCTTTAATTTCTAATTTGTTATTGATATCACCACCTCTGGGTGAGGGTGAAACATGGTCTATAGCTTTAAATTTAAATACATGCTGTTCACCAAAACATAGCCTGTGTTTATATAAAGCATTAGTGTCAACACATCTTCGGATTTCAGACTTGTGTTCTGTGATCCTATCTTTAAGTTTACACGTAGTTTTACCCACATAGAAAGAGTTGCATAATACACAGGTAGCGAGGTAAACCACGTGGGTGGTAACACAAGTAGCAGTTACGTTGAACCTAAACAGCCTCTTACTGACTGGGTGTTCAAAGATACCTAAATGTTCATCATCAATGTCATCACAGCACGAGCAATTATAACATTTTTGTGTACCCATAGTGCTGGGTGGATGTGTTGTGATATTTGTAGGAAAATCTTTGTAACAGAGGAAACTCTTGAGGGTTCTCATGTTACGATATGCAAAAAATGGGACATTGCCCAGTATTGCTTTTAGCTCTTCAGATGCCATCAAGATTAGCCAATTCTTATGGATAATACGTTTAATACATGGTGTCTTTGTACTAAACGAAGTAACGTATCTTACTTTCAACTCATTCTGGATGGACACATTGGGCAAGCCAACAGCTTGTATTTCTATGGCGTCATTTGACATAACAGGGGCCACCCTCGACTTTCTTTCCTCTAGCACATTTAGTTTCTCATTATTTAAGATGGTAGCATTATAACCACTGTTAGTGAAATCAGCTATCATCTCATTCAACTGTTCAGAGAAGCTAGGATCTTCCGTGTTAAACCTACTGGCTCTATAAAATTGAGACCTGACAGTACCTCTAAAAACATGTGGCGCATGCATACTACTTGCATGAGTGTACCTTCCTGCACAGACTTCCTTTCTATGGAGGCTTGTTCTAAGTGTACCACCATCAAGACTCAAGTTGATATCCTGAAAATTAATAGTGATTTCAGATGAACACATTTTGAACTTCAAAAAAGATGAAATTGAATTGATGTACAGCATAAAATCATTCAAATCCTGTAACGTGCCCCCCCAAATAAAAAAACAGTCGTCCACAAATCGTTGAAAGAACTTTACATTATCTTTATATGGGTTCAAACCACTAAATAAATGTTTCCTTTCCCACTGGTATAAAACTAGGTTGGCATAAGTATTGGCTACCGAAGTGCCCATAGCCACACCTGTGAGCTGAAGATACAAGGATTCATTAAAAAGGAAAACATTATTTCTCAACACCACATCCATGAGAGTACATATTTTTTCTATTTTGTGGAAGTTGGGATCAGGACATGAGACTAAGAATTCCCTCAACAAATCCAGGCCAATATCAGTTGGAATGACAGTAAACAAAGATACTATTTCTAGGGTTACCAAAAGGTATCTTCTTAGATGTAGAGACACCTTCTCTATGGTATACCATTGCTTAAGCTTCTGAACAAAATCAATGGTGTCACATAAGATAGAGTCACATTGACTAAGATATGGTTGAAGTTGATCATGCAAATAAACTGAAAGCGGCTCTGTTACCCAACCAGCACCTGAAACAATTGGCCTCATTGGGGGATCAGTGAGGGATTTGTGGATCTTAGGAATACCATATAACTGTGGGGTGATTGGGCACGGTACGGTCAAATAATTGAATAGATCTAAGTCTATGTCACCTTGGATCTGTAGGTCATAAATCACCATATTCACGTATGAGATACATTTCTTAACATCCAAAGGGGTGATTTTATTTATTTTTACATGTTTTGCTTTAATGGTTGAGTCATGTGACCTTTTGGCTGCCGGTCATATGACTTTTTTAGACCTATATATACTCTGCATTTGCATTTGTATTTTCAGTATTGATAAAGGATTTTATCCGAAAGCTTTGCTCTTCACATTAAAGTGTTTTTTCTACTGAGAACGTTGTTTGTCTTGCTGGACCTCTTGGCATTTGTGTTTGGATATTATATTAGGATGGCCTGTTGTGTGGATGTATAGAGGGTGCTGGTAAAAATGTTAAAGAGGTGGGTTACAAGGTTAGTGTCTTGTGGCATGCCAGTGGTGACTGGGAGGAAAGGAGAAAGAGTGAGTGCCATTTTACTGACTGATACCTAATGGACAGGTAGCTTTTGACCCGCAGGTTGGTGGGCTGAGAGAGAGAGACCTAGTGAGAACCTTTGAAGTACAAGTTTTCTATGGCAAACTGTATCAAAGGCTTTGCACAAGTCTAAAAATAAGGAAGAGACTAGTTTGTATTTATCTCTAGCTTTATTGACAAAAAGGAAACAATTTCCTTTTCCAACTAGTAAAAAAAAGAAAGACCACTAACTTGTAGACATACTCATTCCCCCGTACCATCTTTCACATGTCCACTAATCCTAACCCTGGATAGCAAACACCATTTCCCTAACAGTACCATTAAACAAGATATACAGACAAACACACACAGACACACTTCACATACACAAATGCACATCTCCCTTATCATTACTTTAAAACACACATACACACCCTCCCTCTCTCGGTCCATCATATGCCAAGGTCTCAGCATTACTACTCATTCCCACTAACATTGCATTTGAAGTTACAGACTGCAATTCTTCCTGCACTCCACAATTAGTTCATTCAAACAACTGTGGCACACAAGTGGCATTTGACAAGCCATAGATCTGATGAGCACTATGACACCTAAATAAGCGTGAGTATGAGTGAGTTTGTGTGTGTGAGAGTGAGATTGTGTGTGTATGTGTGTATGTATATATATATATATATATATATCTATATATATATATATATATATATATATATATATATATATATATATATATACACACACATGTGTGTGTATGGCTTCAAAACTTCAAATTTCTTATGGGTAAGACCATAAGGTCAAAGTTTTGAAACTTTGAACAGTTTAAATGGAGATTACTGAACAGCTCGGAATGGTAGATTTACCCTTTTCCTCAGTGAAGTGTGATCTTGGAGTTAATATATTTAATTAGCAGGGGGTGGGGGTGCAGGGTGGCTTGCCCCCTGCAAAAATGTAAATAGCTGTTTCTGGTGAAATTAGGCTCAATAGTAAATACTATTGTAGCAGCAAGTGGGGTGGTTTATTTAGCCCAGTGCCAATCTTGCTTTGTATTTTACATAGGAAAAACCAAATGGACCCTGACAACTAGGGTGTAACAACACATCTATGATATTAAGAAAAACGATGAGTAATGCCTCATATAAGCATCTTAAAGAAATAACAACCCACACATTTAGGTTTGTTGTTTTAGATCATGTTCACCAAGGGCAATGGGGGGGGGGGGGAGTCTGATGAAATTTTACAATTTAAGGAACTGTCAACAGACTACAAAAAAATCATACTTTGAATTTTCTTCACCATAAAACTACTACATATAAGATTTAACTTTTAATAGTTGGATTTCCTATGTATGTGATTGACAGTAACATTAATTATTATAACAGGGTTACATTTACCATATTCAAAACCTTGCATAATCTACCTCTATGTTAGTATAGACATCTATATATTATATAGTGGTGTAACCTGGTACCAAAAAAAGTTAGTATTCATAGACTTGGTGCTCTGTGCAGATGGCAGTATGCTAGAAAACAGATGGAATAAAGTCTATATGTTATCCATAGATAGTTTTCAAAAGTCTTACTGCTATCAAGTGCACTAAAAATCCATGAAAAATATAGAAAGTGCACAACCAAGAGTAAGGCTATTAGAAGGGTAAAGAACAAAGGTGCAATAAAATATGGGATATAAGAAATGTCACAAATTAGTAAGTAAAAGCTAAACATTATACTGAAAATAATATTTGTGTCGCAAATGATAATATCTTGTAGGAGTACTAGTGTGCAGTCATTGCTGAGAAGCAACATACCAAGATGCTTCTGGAATATATATATATTATTTACTCTCTGCAGGCGGACATGCATTCTAAATTAAAGGACTACTCATCTTAATCTAATTCTTGCATAGGATCAATTAGACCCTACCAGACCTCAGAGCAAATGTTGGAAAGATCCTCTTCAGCAGATGCTTTCAAAGATGACAAAGCTTCTGGGAAGGGTCAAAGGTCAATAAGCAAACAACCACATCAAAATGAGCATTTTATTCCCCCAATTTTATTTTTGATTATTTTGATTATTACAGAAACATGTATATGATGTGTGCATTGTCATACATTTTGCAGCTGATAATTTCCATATTTTAATATTTTTTTTGCAGATACGACAATTTGTGCTGAAGCAGAAAGAGAGATGACAGAACAGTTTTGCTGTTGCTATATATAACATGCCAGTACTTTTCCACTCAATTCACTGTCATCCAGGCTGAAATTCCTTAGTAACCTATTAATTTCACTTTGGCTGTCTGACTGAAAAAAGATGCATTTTTTTTTTTACTAAATGCATTGACCACCATGAATATTCAACTACTGGTACTGAACTTAGCTGATACTTACTGATTGGTTTATTGGTTAAAAGAAAGGGTCCTTTACTGATTGTTTTGAGCTACAACTAAGACCACAAGGGGATTGGTAAATGCAATACATATATGAACAGTGTAAAGTATAAAGCCAATCAAAATATGTATAGGAGGGATGAAAAAAACAGTCATTTAAGGGGAGAATATGCAAATTAGACAGAGTGGACCATAAAGCTTTGAGATAAAACCACTAAACTACCATGTTACTCCAACTCTGTCCATTCAGATGATGTTGCATAATTTGATGACACCTCTAAACACATACCATTATATATTATTAAACTGTTTAAGATATTGCTGTATTCCACTAAAATCACAATTATTTGACAACAGAAGGACAATTAAGCCACAAAATCCCTGAAAACTGGTATAAAATGCATACAGTCAGAAAATGCATGTTCATCGAAGGTTTCTTTTTCAGTCAGATTTCTAATTGGGTAATGCCAATATTCAAAAACAGACATGATTTGGTGCCTTTGTCTTTGATTCTTAAGATAAAATGCTTAATAGTTCTGACAAATAAAAATTTATCTGAATGATTACCCCTGACACAATTTGCAAAAGGAAGACGGTAACTAATTTCATAAACGTGGACACAAGACTTTTCACTGTAGAAAACCAAATCACAAAGATCTACGTATATCAGTGCCTCATAGTATTAAAATTGCATCTAAAGCAATATATAGTAATGTAATATAAATTATGGAAATAAGACAGAGATAGGACCTTCAAATAAACTAAAATCTCTCCATTCTATTAACTCATTACATACATAAACAGGGACCAGTTTTCTATATGTAGCTTTAGCTGTCCAATTACAAGCTGAATATCATAATTATTACCAAGCATGTAATGTGCTTTTGGGGTGCTTTCATTTTATCACTGCTATGATATCTTTGCAGTGACTGTAAATTATCAGAAATTATTTAAAGTGTATACTGACAGAGAAGGTAAATAAAAAAGGCTGCCCCCAATATGACCTCTTTGATATGTTAACCGCATCAATAATAACATGTTCTTGCATTTATCAATACTAATGACTGAGAGTCACTCTGACTGGCTAGCTGGGTGGAACACTCCCTCTCTTGGATGTAGAGTGACATAAGCTGTTCCCATAGACATCTGCTGAACTGTAGAAGCAAGTCATAAATATCATATGGTCCAACTGGAAATGAAAAGTATGGAGTCAAATTGGGCTAGTGGTTTTTGAAGGGAAAAAGAATAATGCTAAGTAACAAACTTAACAATGTCATATGTGTCAGAGAAGACAATCTCATAGCCTTATACCTACACACACACACGCATATATATATATATATATATATATATATATATATATATATATATATATATGTGCATATACACACACATACACATAGATAGATAGAGAGATAGATAGATAGATACACCCATGGCAAGATAAGAATTTCTTTGCCTGGCACTGCTGTACTGTTTCTTTACTCGACAGTTGTATAATCAGGTCTATTACATGTCCATGTCCCATACCTCTCATAATGACCAATACGCCCTTAGTCACAGGCACAGGAAGTACAAGATTAAGTAGAATTTATCAGCTACTGACAGGGAAAGTAATCAATTATGCCATTACAGAGTTTGCCAGGAATAACGACCCTCTAGAAAACAGTGAGCTCACAGAAGTGTCAACTGTTTGAGAGAATGCAGCTACCCCCACAGCTGTGCCAGTGAAGAATGTTTCTCTCATTCCGACAGAGACTAGCGCTTTTCATACTTATACCAACACCAAAGATCAAGTTGGATGTTGGTACTAACTGCTCTGGACACACAGAGGACTGTGCAAAATGAGGAGGGATAGAACGCCTCTGCTCTTGCTGGTGAAAAAGGTTGAATGCAGGACTCATAATATGACTCAAGAACTATAAGGAAAACTTGTTGAAATGGGAAGAGACTTGGATAAGGAGAAGTCAAACAACATCATTTTGCAGGTACACTTGTCTCTGTTTTACTTAAGTTACTGTCTTCCAAGTTATTTGATTTAACCATTGTGTGACATCTATTGGAATACTCTCAATTAAGTTTCATAAAATGCTGGGCCCTATGTGGGAAAGCAGTTTTGTCATCTCTTCTGTGTTTTTGAAAGCGGGAAGTTGAGCAAAAAAAATTTAAAGTTTCATAAACATAACTTTCAATCGGTATATTCAGGTCCTGAAGAGTACATGTCTCCTATACCCAAATCTTTCATAGGATAAGAGCTAAACAAACAAAAAAAATGAAAAAATGACAAAAGTCAACTGTTGAAAAAAGTTTTGTGTATGTGTATGTGGAGCAATAAGCAGCAGAGACATTAAAAATGATACTCAGATTAGTATCACTGTCCATGGCCCAGGTGTACATCCTGCTGTGGTGGTTTTGACAAAAGTTTTCCACAGAAATGTTGCCACATGGATATAAATGTCAAATGTCAAGGACCAAAATGTGGCTGCCCGAAAAGGAATATGAGCAGCAACAATATATACAAAGAACATCAAAGCAAGGAAGCAAAATTTAACTAAATTGATACAAAGGACAAAGGATGTTATGGGCTGTGCTGTGGATTAAAAATCACTGCAAACTGGCGGAGGTCCCTTGTTCCACACTGAATCTCAGATACACAAAATGACAAGTTGAAAATGATAAAGGAAAATGTCTAAATTGAGTATGTTGAATGATTCACAGTGTTGAAGAAAAAATTATACCATCCCTAAAACTCTGCATCTGGAATACATCAGGCTAGCTGTATTAGACCATAGGCAGAGAGAGAAATGTGTGTTTCGCCTGACATTCTCAAAGAAAAACAATTAAGCTCAGATATCACCCTGATATTGGGTGATTTCAATTACCCTACCATTCACTGGGAAAACTACTCAAGTACAAATTCCCAGGCCCAGTGTTTCCTGGAATTCATCAACTCAAAATCAGCTGGTAAAATCCCCTACCAGAAGTGAAAACATATTGGACCTGGTCATCACCAACATGGGCGACAGGTGTTCCACACCGGAGATCAACCTGTCACTGGTTAGATCAGACCATAAACTAATCACTCGATGTCCACACCCCACCACCACCCCCAACTAAGGAAACCACAGTAAAAAACTTTTCTAAAGCAAACTTCACCTTACTTAAGACTGAGGTGGTAAGTTTCACAGCCCCCACGCTAAAGGATAATGCTGCCCAAGATGCAGAAACCTTTACAAATGCACTCTATGAGCACCTACAAGGATGCATGGATCATGCCATCCCTAGCAAAACCAAGACTCACTCCTCTAAGAGAAGAAAACCAGTTTGGTGGACCTCTGCAATAAACATGCTATACAATAGAAGGAGGAAACTAGTTCAGAAAAAAAAAAAATCCCAAGAAGGAAAGACATCGCTAATCAGTATCAGTAAGAATCTGAGGTCCCTCATGAAATCATCCAAGGCTAACTTCGAAAGAAAAAATAGCCAAGGATTCAAAAGATAACCACAGAGCCTTCTTTAGTTATATTAAGAATCTAAGTGGCAACTCGCAGATATACACTGAACTAGTGCAAAATAGCACAAAATATACTGAACCTAATGATTTTGCCAACATCCTGACAGATAGATTCAGTGCAAACTTCACCCCCCTCTCACCTCCGAAAGAGCCCACAACAATACTGGAAAAGTGTAGTGTCCCAAAAATCACAGACACACAGGTGAAAACAGCCCTTTCAAAAGCCAAAAACACAGTGTCAATGGGACCAGATGGTGTCCCAGGCTGAGTCTTGCATGAACTACAGAATGAACTAACCCCCCACCTAAACACACTGTTCAACCTCAGCCTCTCCACAGGCTACATGCCCATAGAATGGCGCACAGCAATGGTTATTCCTTTCCACAAAGGAGGGGCCACAACTGACCCTGGTAACTATTGCCCCATAAGCCTGACTGGCCTTGTCTGCAAGGCTATGGAGCACATCATCATCCTCCAAACACTTGACCCGACCCAGTTCGGCTTTGTTAAGGGCAGATCATGCCTACTAAACCTGGTTGACTTTTCCGAGACAGTCATCAAGGCCATAGACGAGGGAAAGGTGGTTCACACAGCCTACCTTGACCTCGCCAAGGCTTTCAACACCATTCCCCACTCTGTTATTACAGAAAAACTCACCAGCCTGAACATAACCCCCTACGCCATGAGATGGGTTGCCAACTGGCTTACAAAACTTACACAGTAAGAAGAACGGGCTCCAGGTCCGACAATAAAACAATCACAAGTGGTGTCCTGCAAGGCTCAGTCCTGGGACCCCTACTGTTCAGCATATACTTCTCAAGAAGTACAGGCAAACACTGGAGGACTATGGCTAACCAAGTTCGCCGATGACTGCAAACTGGGAGCCATAATTGACTCTCCGGCTGACACGGACATTTGCCAAAAGAGCCTTACTGAGACAGACACCTGGTGTCAAAGTCATGGCCTCAAGCTAAATGCCAAAAAATGCATAGTCATCCCATTTGGGAAAAACAAAACACCCACGAATTACCACATAGGTGGCAGCCCCCTTAATACAGAAGAGGTAATAAGAGATCTGGGGACCCAGGTAGATAGTAATCTCTCCTTTGACAATCATATTGCCAAAGTAGTTAGGAAATCCTTCTATGTGGCCCATCTAATTACTAAAGGGTTGGCATTTAGAAATAAAGAGGTTATAGTGTCTCTCTACTCTCAGTCAATAGACCCATCATAGAGTACAAAGCCCCATTTGGGATGTACCTCACAAGACGCTTCCAACAGCTGGAAAGACCATAAAAGTACCTCACCAAGAGGATTACTGGTCTCAAACTTATGTCCTGTGCAGCCTTGACTGTACTCAGTGGCATATCGCTTACTCAGAGGTGATCTCTGCCTGACTTACAAAACCATGTCCAACTCAGAATTGATGGACATGCTCCACCTAAAGAAATCAAAGTCACTGCGAGCCATGCGCTTTAGTGAGCCAAACCTCACCACAACAATAAATAGAATATACTGGAGGGATAGATTCCTGTCACAGCGACTCCCCATGCTTTGGGACAAAATTCCAAATTACATCAGGCAGAGCCCCTCACTAACACTCTTCAAGAGAAACCTTGATGAGTGGATGGGTAACAGAAAATACACCCCTGGGATAACTTCATTGGCTCTGCTTGACAAAGGATCAGTTAATTAATCATGAGGCGGTGAAAGCTGACACAATCTGGCTAGGCTTATAAATGCCCTCGGGCAGATAGCCTAGTACCTACCTATGAACCTATATGGAAACGGGTAGCCATGAGAATCATGTGACCACCCAACACCTTGGTACATGGCACACTTAATCCAAAAAGTTATGCATATTAATTGAGGGAGTTACAATTTAGGATTCTTAATTTCCTGTTCAGAGAAATATGAGTGTTTTCCCGCAATTTTGTTGAAACGTCAGGACTGCAGTGTCTCAAAAGATTTCTCAAGATACACCCATTGTAGAGTTTGTCTCTGTTATGTAATAAGGGTGTGAGAACATTGCATCTCATGTTGCGAGCAAGTGAATTATTACCTGAAAAAAGCTGCTTTTAAAATGATTTATATGCTTTTGAATCATTCTGAAACATTGATCTTCTGAGACTGCATGTACCTTCAGCAAAAAAGTGTCACATTTCTGCCACAGAGTCATTAAGAATATAAGAATAAGTGTTAGGCCCTGTAATACACAATGGGCCAGATTCCAAAAGGGTTGCTCTCAGTGTAAGTCTGCCCTGATCCTGAAAGGCCTGCTCTTAGTTTAAGTGACATACTTCAGTGTAAGGCTTACCTGTAAACAGGATTACTTCAGAGACCAGATTCCAAAATACCTGCTCTCTCCCTTCTCTCAGTGTAAGTCATATACTAAGAGCAGTTATTTTGGAATCAGGGCCGGTGTGTTGTTGGCATCAGAAATATTCCATAGTGCAATAATGTCTACCAAACACAATGCACTTTAGGTTTAACACCTCATTGCTCTGTCCTTGAGTGTTTTACAAAAAAGCAACCTAAAATGCTGCCAGTTTGTATTCAGCAGCTCCACGAGGTTATTTAAGGAAGTGATGAATGCATGCACATTAGTTCTAAAGATGTCCTTTCAATTTGCATAGGATGAAAGCACTTAACTACTGCAGAGAAATTTTTGTGTAGTTTTATTCAATAAATTCATATTTATCACCACTGGACCCAATTTTTGAATTCCTCTAGTAAGTTTCACCACTGCAGATTTAATTTTTTACCAGATCAGTTTCTGCTTACCTGCATTTTCTTTTTTGTTTTTGTTCTTAAATATTTTCCCTGTAAAATATTTCTAAACATGTTGCACTAAAAGAAATGAGAACTTATTTGAGGAGTGGATGTGAGAGACACAAGACAATTACTGTGAATTATATCTACTAGTTATGAAAAATGTTCAGCTTTTTTTTTAGTACAAGTAGACAGAAGAAATGGGAAAAGCACTCTCATACTGTCTGCTGTGTTGTACGTTCCAGTTGTATGATTAAGGATATGGCTATGACCATTTTAAGGAAATGGCTTCTGTCAAAAAAAAAAAACATTTCATTATGGAATAAATGTACAGTAGATATCAGCCAGATATAAAAAGAGCATTAGAAGACATCTTTCTAAATGCAAAGGCATGCAGAACTGAAAATGTTAATTTTATTGAAAGTATGATTTACCAAAAATGAATTTTGAAATGCCAAAACATATTCATCCTAGTTTTTCTTTCATATATAATATCCTGAAAAAGTTTCTAAATTCACAAAGAGAGAAACTTCAAGGTGTTGGCTCACTGGTATTTTGGCTAGACAACCAATAGTTGCACCAACACTTTATTCTCTGCATCAGTACCAAGACTTCCTTTTCATATTACTGAATGAGCAAGGCTAACCTTACAAATCAACTTTTTAAAACATCAAAATGTTGTAAAGATACCCCCTTTGGGTGAATATGAAGTTAAAATAAGGTTATGGTGGCAACCAGCAAATGTTAAATGCATCAGACATACATACATACATACAAACATACATATGGGTCTACTTGAGATGAACAAAATCTCAGTAGACTGAAATTCATAACACAGAAACCACATCACCTAAATCCCAACTTAACACCATTCAACAAAACAAAGACAGCAAACACAAACACCATTGTAAAAGCAAACTTACACGTTCCAATCCAAACTACCTACTTCACCTCACACAGACCCCCACCCACCAACCAATAAATCCAAACCCTTAAAAAGTTATACAGAATATTTATGACTGTCTCTATAGCACCAGCATGAATATTCATAACAAAAAAACCTAACTATGTAACTTAAACTAAAATGTTATTGCAAGGGGGCTATGCCCCCACTGCACCTCCTCCCATTGGGGACTGCACCCCCAAACCCTCTGCTAATTTAAGATACCAACTCCAAGACTCCACTGTGGCATGCACAAGTGGATTTGCTGTTCCTCTCAGCTTGGACTGTCCGACATTCAGACGTTCATTCCTCTGAACATCAATATTGTGAGGTTTTGTTTCATGTTTCTGGTCTTGGTATTCTGAATTTCAGTCTACTGAGATTTCAGTTATCTCAAGTAGACCCATACATACATTATATATATATATATATATATATATATATATATATATATATATATATATATATATATATATATATATATATATATATATATATATATATATATGTATCTAGGACATATGCTCGGCTAAGCATATGTCCGAATCCAAAAACATTGAACATATACACGAAAGCGCTTCCGTGTATGTGTAGTTCAAAAAAAAATCTACATTTCTGCAGGGGGTTTCAACCCTGCACCCCCCACACCCCCCTATTTCAATATTCTCATGCTGAGATCACACTACAGTGGGGAAAAAGGAATTTTCCCTTACCCGCACTGTAGTCCGATCTACGAAACAGGCACACATACACGGAAGCGCTTTTCTATGTTAAGCGGTTTCATGTATGTGTGATCGATGTTTTGTGATTCGGACATATGCTCAGTCGAGCATGTGTCCGGATCCCATGTATAAATATATATATATATATATATATATATATATATATATATATATATTTATATATACACACACACACACACACTATATATATAGATATATATGGGTTCCGGTAACTTTGTCAAATGGTACTTTGGTCAACATCTGTATAATCAACACAATTTGCCAGACTAAACAGATGGCTGGCAAGTTTGTGAGATTGACAGTCCCTGGGTAGGGGAATATACCCTTTCCCCCGGGGATTATGCAATCTCAGAGTTAGACTATATAATCTGGGGGAGCGGGGTTTATCCCCCTGCAAAAAAAACATGCCTTATTTTTTTTAAGTTTTTTATGAGCTGAGATTAATTCTCAGTGTGTGTATATTAGCATGTTGATGTGCATAATGATCGATCAATTTAAATAATTCCATATATATTTATATGTGTGTGTGTGTGTGTGTGTGTGTATATATATATATATATATATATATATATATATATATATATATATGTATACACACACACATACATATCTACACACATACAATTCCTCTCTTGCATTTTATTTTGCATTTTAGAATTTTAGCAAAATGCTTAATCATAAAGCTACCCATAACATTATATAAGAATTTAGAAACCTGCATCTAAAATTTAGCTATTTCCATTAACTCTATCAAAAAATAATGTATTGAATTTATGGAGGTTATTAACCCCTGAATGCAGTTTGAAACAAGGATTTATAAATGAATACTTGTGAAGGATGTGGCAGGTCAGATGCACCTATTATAGATATATTTTAAGACTACATGTCCACAATTTATTGTACTAATTATGTTAAATGCTTTACATCAAACTTGGCATATGAATCCCATGGAAAATTGAATCCTTTTCCTCCCTACTTCTTTAGATAGTCAAATAAGAATGAAAGATGCTGTATTTTTGCTAAGTCTATTCAAGTTTATAGCCTGTTACTTATAAAATGTTTCAACAGCAACCTTTTATTTGTGCATTGCTTAGATGAATAGGTAGACATAGTGGAGCAGTGGTTGGTGTTGTCACCTCACAGCAAGAGGTTCCTTGGTTTGGTTCTTGGCTGGAGTACCTTCTGTGTGAAGTCTGCATGTCCTCCTTCTGTTCACATGGGTTTCCTCTGGGCGCTCCAGTTTCCTCCCGCATTCCAAAGATATGCAGCAGGTGAATTAGACTTAATCATTTCATCCTTCCACAACCCTTTTTCCCATTTTTGCTCATGGGATTATGGTGTCATTTCAACATTGACAATAATCTACAGCTATGGTTTATACCGCTATGTTGTTAGCCCTGCCATGGTAGCTCTTCCACACTACACACTTGCACACGCACTCACACCTACAGCCAGTTTAAAGTGTCCAATCCACCTGCTGCATCCTCTTATCCAGCAGAAAGATAATTCCTTGTAGTTGGTTTCAGAATTTGCAAACATTTGAAAATTTCTAATCTTACTGAAGAATCTTCTTAAGTTCCTCACACAAAAAATGATGGGGCTAGTAATTAACAAGGTGATGTTGTTACGGTCCTCTTCCTCTTAGGACGTTAATGGTCGGAAAAGCATCACACGAACTTAACTACTTTAGGAGAAAGTTAGGTTAAGTCATATACAATGATATATGATGGGTTCATCATCAATGCATCATTGCACTGCATTATTCATCAAAGAGGTTGGATCTTCAGCAACAAATAGATACCCACCCAAGGGACAATACAATGGTAATAATGAAGATTTGGTAGTACAACTGACCCTTTTTTCATGATGATGAAATGATCATATATTATGATTAATTTTTGTGCTATTAGGACGGCATTACATTGGCATCTTCCAAACAAAGGTTTAATAATAGTTAATGATGCCCTTATGTCTCAAAATAGTCATAGTTCACCTAAAACTTTTTTGCCCATTTTCAAGCTGAGTCAGCTCCAGTATCATCTAATCAATGTTGAATCAGCTCAGCTATCATTCAATCAATCAATATTTTATTTTTGTGTGCAAATTCTTTTGTTTCTCCTGTTCAATAAACCTGCAACATTTAAAATAAATACTCAGTCATGCACAGCACTGAAATGAAATCATTTTTCTTGACAATTATGCCCCTATCCCAGCTTTTCTGCTTAGGTATTTGTTCCTTGAAGAACAAAATCCCTACAGCTCATTCGCTCAACTACTGGAGACAGATGAATATACTGAAAGTGATGCCTTCATTCTTGTAGGGATGAGGGTTTTTACTTCATGCCCTAACATTTCCTTAGACATGAAGCACCACTGTAGAACCACTACACCACAGTAGAACAAACCAAACCACACACCACAAGTTCCAGGCCAGATGAATTCACTCAGTTTAGTAAATAGACAGGTTTATTAAAAAAAATAACTTCTGCAGTAAAAGTTAACAGCAAAACTTCAAACTCTTATACCATTAAGAGAAAGTAACACTTCTCTGGTGCTTCGGCTTTCAGAAAAGCCTTTTCAGAGTACATCTTTCTGCTAGTAAGCATACGCTTAAATACATGCATCTGATCAATTAAATAAACATCCAATTAAGAATTCACTAAAAAAGCCAACCAAAAAGGTTAACTTTTAATATTCTTTTTAACCTTCTTACATTAAATGCTTCCAAGAGAATTCCCTATTCAAACCTCTTGGAAACACTGTATCCTGTTATAGGTCTTCTCATGGGCCTATTTAGTCTGGTACTGTTGAGTGATTACAACTTCCTGAGGGGAGCATACAATGATAAACTCATGATACTCGACTATTCCTACCATGCTGCTATACCAAATTTATTTATTTATTTATTTCAGTTTGGTTACCGGGGAAGTCCACTGGGCCAGTGGTGTGCCCATTTTCAGTGGAGGCCCGGGGAGAAAAGCTCCAATAAGCAATATGGTTACAAGGTTACATAATGCAATGGTAAGTACATACATAAATGGATACAAAGGTTACATAATGCAGTGGAAAATACATATATGCAATCAGGTACAGGGGATAAATTGGCATTGAAATACAATTTTGACATAGGTAGCACAGTTTTTAGGTATTTACATTCAGGACAGTAGGTTTAGATTGACTGGACAATAAGTATATATGACTTACTTGATATTTATAATATATGCAATACTTGGAGTCAAGAGAGAGAGGATGCTTAGTCTGAGTATGTTAGCTTAGGTTTAATTAGGATAATAGAAAAGAGGTAATAGTGCAGAGAAAAGCAGGAGAATGAAGAGCTCAAATGCCTATAAATAGCTACTTTGTTGTGGTTGTGATTAAGTCGACATTCCTTTAACATGGCATAAACTCCAAGCAAACCCGTATTGACATATTGGTACAAAAACACATACTTTTTACATGGCTGGATATTAAAGATGATGTGCAAACTAATGAAATGCAATGCATTATCTGCTTTCTGTTTTTTGAGAACTTTACAATACCCACTAGACACCATCAATCACAGTTTCATATAAGATAATAACTTTATGGTTAAAAAAAAAAAAAAAATTATCTGCTTTTACTGTATTTGTGTTTTTTCCTACTTTATTTTGCTTTTGCGTCATCTTAAAAGTACACAATTGTATTTATTACTGCTTGGTGTAACTTATTCTAAGCCTTTTAGTTTAAGCACTTGGGCTTTAGACCAGTTGTTTTACATTAGGAAGGTTTGTGGGCTGCACTGTGGTGGCAGGACAGGTAGCTTACATCCTTCTAAGTTGGGAACTGCTGATTGAGGGCTCAGTGTCTGTTATTCTAAAAGTGTATTAGTTCTGGTTTAAGCACCTGGGCTTCAGGCCAGTTATTTTACATTAAGAAGGTTCATGGTCTTAACTCTTGTGGGAGAAGAGGCTGGACATTGCCCTTCTGAGCTGGGAATTTCTGGTTAAAGGCCTGCTGAATCTAGTTTTGTTTGTATGCTTGTTATTTCCCTGAAAAGCTAATTCCACCTAAAACGCGGCTTTTCAGTGCTTCTGTGGATCACTAGTGATATCTGCATTGCTTACTGTACTTATTTCCTTGTTTCACTTGAAAGAAAGTTACTGTTTGTCATTTTTGCATTTAAGTTACCTGGCACTTGCTTACTAAAGCAATTATATAAGTCAGCACTAAAAAATTAAAAGCACTACACCCTCACAAACTCTCCCTGGAGTACCTTGCTCCCCATTGGCCATTTTTTTCAATTATAAAGAAATTCCCAATACTATTCTAGCATGTCCAAAGGTCAGTTGTCAATCTCCTCTCCAGTCCAGCTGGTGAATCTGGGAATCTTGAGGCAATGTTACAACTGCCTCATGTACACAGACAACTCTCTCCTCCTCTCAACAAATTCCAACACATGTGAGAGATGCAACCATATAGCCAAACTGGAGGCTAAGCTCTCTCAACTCAGTACTGGCGTAACCAGTCAGGAGGAGAAGGAAACCACACTCACTAAAATTCCAGTCTCACATAGACCTACCACAACAGCAAACCAAACACATAAACACACAAAAACATACTTGGAGGCTCTAAATAAAAATCTGCCTAAGCAGCAGAGACCTCCAAAGCAGACACCCAAGCAACCGCTACCCCAAAACAAAACACGTGCAACACATAGCTCACAAAGCCAGTGTGCCAAACAGTCACAGCCCTTAAGGCTAAACAACACACCTGATACACTTGTAATAGGTGACTCTATAATCAGGCACACTGATGTCCCACTCACCAGGCTGAACAAGGAGAAGGTCACGGTGAGCTGCCTGTCGGGCGCTAGGATCCGCCACATAACACAAGCACTCAGGTCACTCCAAGGCAAGTACAAATATGACTCAGTCATTGTCCATGCTGGTGTGAATGACCTGAGACGTACCTCCCTGGACTACATGAAAAGAGACATAGAGGAGCACTCTGAGCATGTAGCCCAGGCCGGTATGACCCTGACCTTGAGTAGCATCTTACCCTCACCAAGAATGATGCCACAGTATGAAGACAAGATTATCAATTTCAACAATTGGCTTAAGTATTGGTGTCATTCAAAGGGGATCCAATGCCTGTCAGCCTGGGATGACATGCTCAACAAGCCACGATGCTTCGCTAGGAACGGCTTGCACCTGTCACCCCTGGGCTTTCGGATATTGGCAAAGGCTCTTGCTACCCCCATAGTGCCTTTTTTAGGCAAGGCTCAAAAGACAAACCCACCTCCATAGGTATCACAAGGGATAAGAAACTAAGAGTAATGCTACTCAACGCCAAAAGTCTAAACCTCAAGATGCACGCACTCAAAACTCTCCTTAGCATGGAGAACATCAATATCTGTGCAGTAACAGAAACCTGGTTCAAGGCTCTCGAGAGCACCCCAGCACTACCAGGTTATACCTCATACCATGCTTTTCGGCCCCAAAACTTGGACCGAACCAGAAAAGGAGGGGGAGTATCAATATTCGTCAAAGATACCCACACCTCTAGGTTGGTGGCACAGCACGAAGCATCAGAGACTATCTATGTGCAACTAACAGTGGGTAAAACTGCCTTCCAGTTTATAGCCTGCTACAGACCACCCTCTCAAACCAAGGAACCCCACTCGGCCTTCCTGAGAACACTGGAAAATATGAAGGTCTCTCCAAACACCATTATATTGGGTGACTTCAACTACCCAACCATAGACTGGGAGCATTACTCTAGCTCCAACACCCTAGCCCAAAGGTTCCTAGAATTTATAAACTCAAATGCTATGGAACAACTTGTTACCACTCCCACAAGAGGGAAAACATACTGGGCCTGATCATCACCAACATGAGGACTCTATGCTCCAGACCAGAAGTGTATCCCTCACTGGTAAGATCAGACCATAAACTAATCTCACTGGATATTCACATCCCGACCCCACCCCATGCCCAGAAAACCACAGTGAAAAACTTCTCTAAAGCAAATTTCACACTCCTCAAAACCGAGGTGGAATCCTTCAAAGCCCCTGGGCCTGTGGATAATACGGCCCAGACCGCAAAATCCTTTATAAACGCATTCTATGAACACCTTCAGGAATGCATGGATCATGCAATCCCAAATAAAACCAAGACCCAATCCTCCAAAGGCAGATGTCCTGTCTGGTGGACCCCAGCCATAAACAAACTATACAATAGAAGGAGGAAGCTACTACATGATAGAGCAAAATCCCAAAAAGGGAAGGCATTTCTGATCAGTATTAGCAAAAAACTACGGGCACTCATAAAATCGTCTAAGGCCAGCTTCGAGAGAAAAATTGCACAGGACACTAAGAATAATCACAAGGCTTTCTTTAGTTATGTTAGGAACCTGGGTGGGAATTCCCAGCTATGCTCAGAATTAGTCCAAAATGACAAAAAATACACCAAACCCACAGACATTGCCAACACCCTAGCTGACAGGTTCAGCACAAACTTCTCCCCCCCTCCCCACCAAAAGGGCTAATATCTATCCCAGCAGAGTGCTGCCCCCCTGACATCTCAGATGCTCAGGTAAGAGCTGCCCTCTCCAAATCAAGAAACACAGCATCAATGGGACCAGACGGTGTCCCGGGCTGCGTCCTACATGAACTCCAAGAAGAGCTAAACCCAAACCTAAAACTACTGTTCAGTCTCAGCCTTACTACAGGATATGTACCCAAAGAGTGGCGTGCAGCAACAGTGGTCCCTCTCCACAAAGGTGGTGCCTCAACGGATCCTGGAAACTATTGCCCCATAAGTCTCACTAGCTTGGTCTGCAAAGCTATGGAAAGGATCATCATGGACCTTATAAATAAAGATATTGGGGACCTACAGACACTGGATCCTACCCAGTTCAGCTTTGTTAAGTGCAGATCCTGCCTCTTAAACCTGGTTGATTTCTTTGAAACAGTCACCAATGCCATTGACAAGGGGAAAGTGGTCCACACAGCCTACCTGGACCTCGCAAAAGCCTTTGATACAATACCCCACTCGGGCATTATAGATAAGCTCACCAGCTTAAATATAAACCCCTATGTCACTAGATGGGTTGCAAACTGGCTCAAGGACAGAACCCACATGGTTAGAATAGCTGGAGCCATGTCAGACTCCAAACCAGTTACAAGTGGCATCCCACAAGGCTCAGTCCTGGGACCTCTCTTGTTCGGTATATATTTCTTGGAGGTACAGGCCAACGTGGAAGGACTGTGGCTGACCAAGTTCGTAGATGACTGCAAACTGGGCGCCATAATAGACTCTCCAGCTGACACAAGCATCCTCCAAATGGGCCTCATAGAAACAGACAACTGGTGCCAGAGCCATGGCCTCAAGCTAAACACCAAAAAGTGTATAGTCATCCCCTTTGGCAAAAACAAAGTGCCCACAAATTACCACATAGGTGGTAATCCATTAAGTACAGAAGAAGTAATTAGGGACCTGGGGACCCAAGTTGATAGCAATCTCTCATTTGACAACCACGTGGCCAAAGTGGTTAGAAAAACATTTTATATAGCCCACCTAATCATGAAGGGATTCACATCTAGATCAGAGGAGGTCATCATGCCTCTTTACTCATCCCTCATCAGGCCCATAATTGAGTACAATGCCCCTTTTGGGATGTACCTTACCAGACACCTGCAGCAACTGGAAAGACCCCAAAAGTACCTCACCAAGAGGATCAAGGGGCTCAAACAGATGCCGTATGCTGCCCGGTTAAAGAAACTCCAGCTCTACTCAGTGGCATACCGCCTGCTCAGAGGCGACCTGTGCCTGACGTATAAAGCCATGTCCAACCGAGAATTAATGGACATGCTGCACCTCAGAAAATCCAAATCCCATCGAGCTACGCGCTCGAGGGACTTGAACCTCAGCACTGAAATAAATAGGACATGCTGGAGGGACAGATTCATAACCCAGAGGCTCCCTTCACTCTGGAATAAAATCCCAGTCCAGGTTAGGCAAAGTCCCTCATTGACTCTCTTCAAGAGGAATCTTGATGAGTGGATGGGAGATTGTAGGTTTACCCCGGGTATCACTTCTGTGTCACTGTTAGACAGAGGCACAGTATAT
This sequence comes from Protopterus annectens, assembly GCF_019279795.1. Taxonomy (NCBI): domain Eukaryota; kingdom Metazoa; phylum Chordata; order Ceratodontiformes; family Protopteridae; genus Protopterus; species Protopterus annectens. The sequence goes on from NC_056748.1 coordinate 592,482,754, forward strand.
TAACCTTGAAAAAGGGCATAGCAAAATTAATTTAAAATGGGTGGTGAAAGCCATACACACTCTGGCTAGGCTTATAAATGCCCTAGGGCAGATAGCCTAGTATGAACCTATAAACCTATGAACCTATAAAAATACTTCATCATATATGACCCCCCCCCCCCACCTTTCAAGATGTGTAGCTATGATTGGAAATAATTCTGATGTACATTAAGGCATGGAAGCCTTCACTTCTTGGTTTCCACTGCATTAATACACTAGTTTAATGTTTGTTTTTACACCAATGCCTGCTGTTTTCAATGACATTGCCATCCTCACTTTATAAGTTCATGCAGTTTATCATCTAGAAAAATGGGTATCAGTATATGCACCATTAAAGCATGGGCACTTAGTATTAATTGTTCATGAATAAAGTTTCACATCTGCAGTTAATCATAAAATATTAATTATTTCATAGTGCCCATTCTCTGGCTTTGTGTTTTCCTTCATATATTAGACATGTCAATACTTCCTAAGCTGGAGTCAAGACAATGAGCAGTGGTGCACACTGCATGTTATCACTGAACTAAGCATGATGATGCGAGTCACAGCAGTTGTGTATGCAGTAGCAGGCAATGCCACCAAAACCTTTGTTAGGGATCCCAGCAAATTGTCTGTGATTTTTAGGAATTCTGTCACTGGAGCACTGTTATTATAAGGCAGAAATATTTTCATCAGTTTATGAGATATGCTATATCTTTACACATAATCTTTATATTTACAAGGCAAGGATTTCCTTCAGGTGCCTGATCATAATTTGTTTAAGATATATATTTTCGGAGCATTTGTACTCAGTGATGCATTTCAGTGTTTCTGTCTGTTTAATGTATATTAATTTGCACAAATGATTATATTTTAGTGTATTTTGCAGATAATTCTTACTCCAAAACTATGATACCTTGAAAAACAAAAGGTGGGCATGTTTATTTATGTATGTATTTTATTAATTGATCATTCTTTGTCCAAGCCACAGAGGTCTTGAAGTGAGAAAAATAAGATAATGTGGCAGTTGGGGGCTTTACCCCACAAGATGGGGTGAACTGGATTTTGTACCCTGCAAAACATTTTTTTTTTTGCATTTGCAGGTAGTGTCAGCACAAATGTAGTCTTACTGTTGAATACTTGCATTTTGCTGATTACTGTATTCAAGAGAATAGATTTTCACAATAGATCAATCAGATCTATTTTGAGACCTCGGGATCAAACTGACACAGATGAACCCAAAACATATTACTTGCTATGATAACTCATATTCTACCCTACCAAACTATACAGAGACATTCTTTGGCTCAAAACCAAGCCCTCTGTCCAAGTACTAGGAAACAACAGTCATACAATGCAGCATAAACTCACTTACAATGCAAAGAAAGCACATTTGTTTATGCTTATTGTGATGGTTTGAGTTATTGCTAGCGATGCCAGAAGAAGTAGTGTAGTGGATGTGTAAGATGTACCAGTATAGCTAGTTGAATTATATGTCATTTGTATATCAAGCTGGTTTGTACAGGTGTTTATGTTGAAAATGTATTGGTAAAGTTGCTTTTGTTAAAAAATGTACGGAAGCAAGGTGGAGGACAAAAGGTGGGGGAGCCAGCAAGTGGGAACAATAACATGCCAATGGTAAGTTGTCTGGAAACAAAAGGGGTACCAAACTATCACCAGAGTATATATCCCATCTTCGTGGATGAAAAACAGGCCACTGTGAAGAGAGAGACAGCCTTTGACAAAACCATTGTGAAGCCTGCATTGATTAAAGAGGAAAAGTACTTGCTTGGACAGTCCACTCCATTCAGAGCTTGAGAAGGCACCCCATTCCAGATGCCTTTTTCCAGGGTTCACCTTGACTAGGAGGGTGGAAAAGGAACCAAGTAAGTAGGTGTATTTGAGGATATCCCTGCAGAATTCCTGATAGGGAAAGATTCTGATAATGCAGCACCTTGTGTGCATGCAGTGACACGCAGTCAAGCTTGGAGACAGACATGTGACTCTGGTAGCCTGGGGAAGACCCTACACCTGAAGTCAGGGCTGGTGAGTGGCTATTTCAGGGAAGGAGCTACCCTGTAGCAGTGAGCTTGAAGAGGAGTTACAGCTGCTGGTAGGGACTGATGTTCCCTTGGATGGAGTGACTGCAAGGGCAAAGGTGAGTGGTAGTACCCAGGCTGACAGTGAGGCACTGCTGTCAGAGGATACCAGGCTTCCTGTGGAAAGGGAGCTGGGAAGGGTCACAAAGATAGAGTTGAGACAGGCTCAGCTCTTGGACTCTACATTACAAGGCTTAAGAGAGGTGGCTAAGGAGGCACCTGATTCTCAAGGAAAAGATGAGCCTGCATACAGGAACAAAGTGTTAATATATAGAGGCTGGGCACCTGAGGGAGGGCTAGAAGGTGAGGTAATATAGCAGTTGGTAGTGTCTAGAGCCTACCATTTGGCACTTCTAGGTATATAGTCCACGACATTCCTTTTTCAGGTCATATGGGTATAAAGCGTACCAAGAGAGATATTATGCAGAACTTTTATTGGCTTGGGATTGCAAGTGACATAGCAGGATACTTCAGGACAAGTGAGCAGTGCCAAAAAGTAGGCAATGCAGGAGACAAGGCCAAGGCTCCTTTGATCACTTTGCCTGTGACTGAGGAGCCTTTTCAGACGGTAGCTATGGATATTGTGGGGCCTCTGAGTACACCAAGCTCCACAGGAAAGAAGTATATCCTGGTGGTAGTAGATTATGGTATTAGATACCCTGGGGCAGTGGCTCTGTTCTCCATTGAAGCAGGAAATGTGGCAAATGCTCTGTTAGAGATTTTCAGCAGGGTAGGTTTCACCAAAAGAAATACTGACTGACAGAGATGCCAATTTCATGTCAGACCTCCTGGCTTATCTGAGGGAGTGCTGTGGGGTGAAGCACCCAAAGGCCACCCCCTACCTCTCCCAAACTAATAATCTTGTGGAGAGGTTAAACTCTACACTAAAGACCATGCTACTAGCATTTGAAGATCAGTTTAAGAGAGAGTGGGACAAATATTTGCCCCATCAGCTGTTTGCATACAAAGAGGCACCCCAGGGATCCTCAGGTTTTTCACCCTTTGAGTTGTTGTATGAGCATAGGGTGAAGGGTCCTTTAGATTTAATTCAAGATGACTGGGATTGTGACTGTGATTTCCGCAAGGAGTTTGTTGTGGCATATGTTCTATACCTCAGGACAAGGCTTAGAGAGCCCATAGGCTTGACTCAGGGGAATCTGGCAGGAGCCCAACAGCAGAAAAACGTCTGTTATGACAGGAAAGCTCAAGCCCAAGAGTATGCTGTGGGACAGTAGGTTATGGTGCTCATTCCTGTTAGACGCAATAAGCTGCAGCCAACTTGGGAGGGACCCTTCTAAGTAGTAAGAAAAGTCAATGATGTTAACTACATGGTAAACCTGCTAGGCAGGAGGCAGGGGCACAAAACTGTCCCATGTTAACATGAAAAAATCTTACCATGACAGGGAGGCCCTTGCACTGAGTATTTGCAGTGAGTGGCAGGAGGAGTCTTAGGGGGACCTGTGGCTACATTGAGTCATCCAGCAAAATGCCAAGATACTAAGGTGGAGCCTAGGGTTGCAGGCATATGGCATGACAGTGCAGCACCATAGTGGGGTCAGCAATGCCAATGTAGATGGGCTTTCACAACAGGATATGGGTTAATGTGTTCCCAGATAGGCTCATGTCCCTCAAGCCATGTTTCTCCAGGGTCACTTGAGAAACTAGCTTGAGTCTTCAAAGAGGTGGAGAGATGTGACAATGTGAGGTATTGCCAGCTATGCTCGAAGAAGTAGGGCAGTGGGTGTGTAACATATGCCAGCATAGCTAGCTGAAGTTGTGTAAATAATTCTATATCATTTGTATATCAGGCTGATTTGTACAGGTGTTCATGCTGAAAATGTATTTGTAAAGTTGTTTGTGTTGAAAAATGTACCAAAAGTGAGGTCCTGCTGAAAAGAAAAAGGCATGCATCTATATATCAGTCTGTACTGTAACAGTTAAAATCATTTTTGAACCAAGGATACTTGAAGAGAGGGTAATCTCAGTCCAACTAACTTTGAAAAATAATTTAAAATTAAATTACCTGGCTTAGGCCATAAAGAATGTATTTTACAGTTCTGATTACAGCCACATGTGAAATGTCTGTGAAACTAAGGGCTAAGAATCCTGCTGTATTGTACTTATAAATGAACTAATTGCTACCCTGGAAGGGTGGAATTGTTGAAATAGTTTTATGGCTTCCAGATGCTATATCACGTTAGCAAAGCTCTATCTGTGTGCATGGTAACACATATGCATGAAATTCTGGTTTGGTTTCTAGTAAAGGTGGGTAGTATGGGAACGAGAAGTCAGAGGACCAGATGTATGTGATGTCATTCTGTAATCCAGCACTAAAATGAAGTTTTAATATTAGATGAGACAGATGTCTCAGTGCAATCTTTTTTTTTTAAACTTGACATAGAAGAATCACTTACCCACTTCATCATCTTGCCTTAATTTAGTAAGTAATCAGGGAATAGTAAGTCTTTATACCATCAGGAAAATATAGTGAGATTAGTTAAGTACTGTTTTTCTGTATCTGTATGAATCTATCCATCTGTATTATTTTTAGTATTTCCTGTGATTGAATCTCTGGTGTTTATTGTAAATAGATGCTCAGTATTTTCATGTTCTTTTATAATTTCTTATTAAATATATTTAAACTTCTCATTGTGGCTGGTCCTTTAGTAAATATGTTAACTTTTGAGAGTACTTATATTCATTTGGTGACACTGTGGCTGCTCCTGAAAGACTTGCCATTTGGTCAATATTACCATGTGTGTTAATATTAATTTCACTCAGTGTAATTGGGTACCCTTGAAAGACCCTTAGACTAGCTGTCTTTGGAGTATCCCGGTGGCATTATCTACCTTATAGTCTGGGCAGAGGGGCATGGCTAGTAAATCTGTGCCAGTCTTTTCCAGGTGTGTGTGTGTGTGTGTGTATGTGTGAAAATCAAATCTGTGTGTGTGTCTGTGCATTTCATCTACTTGGAGCAGGGTTTCATAGACATGGTGGCAGAGGACTTGGCCTAGGACACTCAGCTGAGGACTCGGCTCTATAACTGTGCCAGTGGGGAGCTCTTACTGGGGGTCTGGAGAGAGAGGGGGGAACCCAGACCCTGGACTGAGTGTGTTCTGTTTGTGCTCTTAAGGGAATGTGTACTTGGTGCTGAGTGCTGCATCTGGAAATAGTGTGTGTATCTATTTTTGTTCCCAAGTGAACATCCTTCACCAGTGTCAGTGGTGAGGATTCAGGCTCCTTGATTACTGGCCCAGAAGTGAGACATCACACTTACATCTGCCAAAACAACCATATTTATTATAGCAGTCATAGGGAGATGATGATTAAAGAAAAGTGCCCCCTTATCCTAATCCACCTCAAAAGCATACTATTGTTTCTCAAGAACAATATAAACATAAAGAGATTGTCCACTTGAAAACTGTAAATGGGCCATCATCCATCATATAATGCTATCTTAGCAATGACAAGTTCTGTACCTCTTACCCATGCTGCTCCCTCTAAAATTAGTGATGAATTTTCCATTACCAATAATCATGTATGGCTTTTTCAGGTAGGCTTTTGCTTCCTGTTCTCAGCTGCCATCACTTTTAGGATCTTACTGCTCATGGACATTTTTGCCTAAATGGAGACTTACTGCTAAGACTTATTGGTCCTCACTTGTTTTCAATCTGTAACCTACTGTGGTTCATTAAACTAAGTGGAGATCACTGCACTAACACTATACTACATGGACTGGTTAAGAAAATGAAAGATCAAAGTTTCTGGGATGCACAGCATAAAGTCTTCTCGATAAAGCAGGACTGACTAAACTTTATTTGCAAAACTGGACATATGGCCAGAAAGCCCAAGGATGACAAATACTTCACACAGACTTTACTTTTTTCTCTTTATTCCTCAAACAGCATATTACAGATATTTTCTGAATAGCTCTTCCATGCTTTTCAGAGCCCAGCAAAATGTTATATGGAAAGGTACATAGATAATTTAAATTATGCTTGTCTCTAGTTTGCCCCATTTCAATATGGTGTTCACCAGTGAAACTGTTGTAGACTTGCATACCAGATACTTTTTATTTTGTAGTACTAAAGTTGTTAGCTAGTTCATATTTGATATCCAAGAAACTCCAGCTTGGTAGGATACATTTTTAGTGAAAGTATATGGAAAAAAGATTACCATAGCTGAAAACAGTACAAAACAAGATGAGAAAAATATATACCATGACTTAATATTACAATGATGGACAGTAATGTGAGTTTTATGCCAATAGATACAACAGTGTTTCTACATTACAACATAAACAAGTGAGAAAACAGAGCAGAATAAGGGGTTATATATTTAAGAGTTTCAGTTGCTGAAAGGCAGAATGAATAGCATTGCAGAAGGAACTTCCAGAACCAGGAGAGAGAGAGAGTAAGTAATTGAGAGAGGTAGATTTGAGGAATGAAGCACAGGCGACTATATGAAAATGAAGAGATAAGGATAACTACATAAATGACTAAGTGTGTAGCACTTTGGGCTATAATATGGAGAGTAAAAGAGTAGCAGATCTCTGTCATAATGACAAAGTTGAGGTTCAGATGATAGGGGTGGAGTCCAACTTCTTTCCTACTCATGTTCCTGCTTCAGTATGTCACAGTGACAGAAGAAGGCCATTTCTTAATTTGGAATCAACAAAATGCAAAGGCAATTTCTCCAACCAGAATAACCAGCATTGGATTAGTGGTCAGGAAAAGGCTAAATGAATGGAATAAGTGAAGATTGTGAGTAATTAAACATTGTAAACATTTTATTATTAACTGAAAGGCAATACATTTATTTTGTAAGTAGAATAAAAGAACATGCACTTCTTCAATATGTCATGACAGGTCCCTATTAGTTCATTGAAATATCAGTTCAGCGAATGGCATTTTCAGTGCACTTACATCGAATATGGCATTCGTCAAACTGTTCATACTGTGACAGTGGTACAGTGGGGATCATGAAATTTGCCCTTTCCTGACTGTAGTTCAATCTCGGAGTTGGTACATATAATTAGCAGGGGGGGGCATAGACCCCCCCCCCCACATTTGGGGAATTTGATGAAAGGCATTTCCGATTAAATGCCATTTGAAGTGACAGTTCAATGTCTTGATACAGACCTGTTGTGACATAGCCTTTCAATTCCAGCCAACTACTGTCCTTTATAGAAGTAAAATAATTAATCCTTGAGATAAAATGAAAATTTGTAGGTTAACAGGCATGCTGAAACGTAGAGGGCAGAGATAACTGGAAGTTGATTATAAAAAACATGCAACCTATTGGTGGTCAGGAGTAAATACCCTCTGTCTCCAGTTAGCCAAGTGATCAGCTATGAAGCTGGACTCATTTTGGATCAACTAAAAGAAACAATCATAAAAACATAAACATAATAATGTACCGTAAAAACATAATCAATATCTATGCACATTGAATCTAAAAACAACTACCTGAGAAAGTTGTATAAAATGAAGGACAACAGATTTTAGAGAAGACAGAGATCTGTGTATCTAGAAGTAAAAACACTTGTAATATGGAAGGTTTCTGTACTATACACTCTGTGAGTCATGATAGTTTTTATATTGGAAAAAGTACAGGAAGGTTGAATGAGTTTATCAGTGAACACTTATTCTAGTAAGACTAAGAATTCTACTAATGTCTTGGGTAAGCATTCCACTGTCTTGTAACTGGAAAAAATATTTTTATTTTGTGATAGACAATGTTATTGATAAAAGTATGAATGGGTGCCTTAAAAGTGAATTAGAAACTAAAGAGTTGATATGGCAGATAAAGCATAATGAATATCACTCATCAGGATTAAATGGGCACGTCAGTATTTAAGGTGCTTTGAAATCCTGGAAAAATAAATATATAAAAGTGGGTTATTTAGTAAATATTTTTATAATAGTTCTATAAAAAAGTGCCCAGCAGAAGAAAAGTCTATCTCAAATTGCTGTTTTTAGAGTGAATGTATATCTACTGATTGTATTTTTAGCATGGAATACCTTCACTGGATATCTGTGCTGTTGTCAGTACATGTAAGTGCTTGCATGAAGAACAAATTTAAGTGACTTATTTTAGGTGGCACCCAGAGGTTTGATAAAATTATTACTTCAACAAGGGACTTATCATACAACAGAATTTAAAATACAAGGTGATTATCCCAGCTACTGATTCCGGTTAAAGAAAACATTTATTTAATTGTTGACATTTGTTTACCTGGAAAGTCCACTAGGCCGAATTGAGCCCATTTTCAGTGGAGGCCAGGGGAGAAAAGCTCCACAAATGTTAAGCAACAATAATTATTTAAACAACTATATGATATTAACAAAAAACAATACAGGAATTTATAGTGCAATATATTCACCAGTTTAAGCTAAGCACAACAGATTATTTACATTTATAATATTAACAAACAATGAAGGGTATACAGTATTATATAAACACTAGTCTAAACAAGGCAAACTAGAATATTTACAATTATGGTATTATAAAGTTCACAAGAGGAGGGTGGGTTGCAGTTGAACTAATGCAGATACAGCAAATATGATCATTATGCAGTATTTCATGTAGTCAATATAGTTTTATGCAGTGTTTTTTGCAATAGTAAGTCTCTTCAAATAGAATATTAATTTATTGAAGTGTGAAGTTTTAATATGAGCAAATTGATAGATTTGGAAGGAAGTACAAGTGGTTAGCAGAGATGAGATAGGCTACGGAGTTATAATGTGGGGAGTCAGGTTTTAGGGAGGGTTGATCTAGCATATGGCAGTGCTAGAGCAAAGAATATGCTGTTTAAGGGACTTTTTGGAGAGAACAGGATTACTGGTGGTTCTGATTGGTGATGGGAGGGAGTTCCTTAGTTTAGAAACAATATGGCTAAGAATATATTTGTGTCTATAGAGCATGCCTAATTTTTGATGTGTTTTTTTATGTTGCTGTGAATGTGGAGGTCAAATGTAAGGTTTTCATCTATTATAACACCTAACAGTTTAGTACTTGGAACAACTTTGATAATGGTGTTGTTTTTAGCCTGGATAGTGAAATCATTCTTGTTCAGGAGGGTAGTTTTTTTAGGGGTAAATTTTGGGAGTTTAGTTTTACTGGGGTTTAGAGTGAGGTGATTTTTGGACATCCAAGTTTCAGTGGATATGAAGGCATTTGAGTAAGTATTTGAAGGATGTAAACTTGGTGGTGCAGATGATAGCAGAATCATCTGCAAATTGGATGATGGTGCTTTGAGTAATAGTAGTATAATAGTTGTTGATGAATATGCTAAATAACAAGGGGCCCAGTATTTGTCAGTAGTTGTGTTGAGAAAAGATGAGAAAGAATGTTGCCATTTGGTGAATTGCTGCCTATTGGAGAGAGAGTTAGAAAACCAGGTTAGTGTGGGGGGTGAAATTCCTAAGTTGGAGTGTTTGGTGAGAAGAAGTGAATGGGATATTGTATCAAAGGCTTTAGAGAGATCAAGAACAACAGGTCCAATTTACTGTGTCCATGAACAAAATGAGAGCTGTGGTAGTGCTGTGTCCAGGCCCAAAGCCATGCTGAGAGTGAGAAAGGGCTTGGTTTTGAACTAGGTGTTTTAGAAGCTGAGTATGGATACATTTTTCTAAAAGTTTGGAGACGGAAGACAGAATAGCAATGAGTCAGAAGTTGGAGGTGTCACAATTTTTGCCACCTTTGTCTCGAGGGAGAATATATGCCTTCTTCCAAATTTCTGGTACCTGGGATTCCTGAAATGTTCCATTAAGAAGTATGGTAAAGGAGTTAGCAATGGTGCTTGCAGATATCTGTAGGAATTCAGCAGGTAGGTTGTCAGGTGTATTAATACAAGTTTTGAGCTTATATAGGAGTTATTTTTATTGTGGAGTTTGGTATGGGTGAGAGGGAGAAGCTAGACTGAGACGTGTTTGAAGAGTGTGGTAATATTGGTTCGGTTGAGCTGAGGTTAGTTTGTGGGAATGTGGTAGTGAGCTTATCTGTGGTGTCAATAAAATATGAGTTAAAGAGTGATGGAATCTCAGTGGGAATATTGTCAGGGTTGGGACAGGGATTGTTCTTTGAGGTGGGTAAAGTAGGGAATTGATTGCACTCCAAAATTTCTTTGGATTTTGTGTGTGTTTTATTTTTGAAGAGTTTGGTAGTATTCTTTTTTGTTTCTAGTGACTAGGCATTTAGCTTGGTTGCAAAGCTTTTTGTATAGAATGCCGTTGGGGTTATATTTTTTCCATGATTTCCATGTCTTGTCCCTGGCTGTCATAGTTTGCTTTGTGGGTTTGGTAAGCCAGATGGCATGGTTACTTTTAACTCTCTTTTGATGGAGTGGGGCTATGCTATTTAAGATTTTAAGGAAAGTTGAAATGAAGAATCATGCAGCTTTGTCAATGGGAAGAGTTTTTAAAGTTTCCCAGTTAATACTTTGCAGGACTGCATTGAAGGTGGTTGGGCAAGAGTAGGACAAGTCCCTTGTTTGTTTATACTGATGGTTACTTAGTGATGAGGAGATGTTTCTTATAATACAGGCAGATGAGTGGTCACTAATATTGTTTGGTAAGGTGCCAGAGGAGGAGATTTATTAGGTTCAGAAACCAAGCTCCAATCCAGGACTGAGCCGTTATTATTACTGCTGGGTCTGGTTATGTTAGTGATGAGTTGTGTATAGTTATAGAGGTTAATGTTGGAGATGCTGATGGGCAATATCTAGCAAGTTGATATTGACATCCCCTAGGATAATTGTTTCATTGTTGATGTTGCTAGATGTCCAGGCTAGGATATCTTCTAATTCAGGAATATTATCATCTGGGAGTATGTATAACACCACAATGCAGAGGCTTTTATGGCTGTTTAGCTTTATAGAGGCTACTAGTAATTCTGCTGAGGAGAATTGTGGGACTGGTTTGCTGAATGGATCTATAGTGAAGGTATTTGGGTATAGTAAGGCAATGTCTCCACCCTTTTTATTTAGTCTATCTGATATAAGGCACCCATAGACAGGGGAAATGAATTATATGTATTTGATGTTAAATTTGAGCCAAGTCTCTGTGATAGCAGTGAAATTATATTTATTTTGAATTATTCAGGCATGTAGCAGTGGAATTTTGTTTCTTAAGCTTTGAATGTTTAGGGCTGTAAAGTTTAACATTTTTACAGAATTAGAGGACTTGTGTGTGATAGGGAAGGGACCAGGGTTAGGATGCATACCACTGTACCGAGTTAAGTTGGGGCAAATCGGGAGAATTACAGGTTGTTGATTCCTTTTGTTTTTGTAATGAGAGTTTAAAGCAACATTTATGTTGCTGCTGTTGTGAGGGGTGAGGATTTTTAATTGGGTTTGTTAGATTAAGTTTGTAGCATATAGGTAGGAGCTATATCTTTAAAACTGGGAAGGGTTTGTGTATGAGTGGCTGTAGTTGAGGTGGGTTTGTAGGCTATATGAGTTGTTTGACTAGAAGTTAGTTGTACTAAGAGATATAAGGTTAGTGAGAGAGTGAAGATAATATTATGTCACGTTAGATATTATAGGGAGGGCAGTTAACGTGCAAGTATGCCAGAGGGTGTAGGGGTACCAGTGTAGTCATCTTGTTAGTAGGTTGGCAAGAGGTTGCTAGTTGGTAAATGAGGAGGCTTAGTTTTAGGGAAAGGCAGTAGAAGAGATGGTAGAAAAAAGGGAGGAGAAAAAGGTTGAGTGGAATCTTGCGGAGCAAAGTTGAGTGGAATATGGTGGGAGGAGTGAAGAGGATAATGGATTGGGTTGGAAGAAGTGGGAGGAGTTAGGAGTGTTATTGTGTGTAGAGATGATAGGAGGAGTTAGATTGAATATTTTGTATCATTGGATGAAGGGAAGGGGTAGATGGAGCTTGGACAAATATAAAGGATATTGATGTGGGGGTGAGTGGGAATGGGGTAGGGCAGAGGAGCGGAGTGAGGCCGAGTAAAGCAGGGCTGCACCTGGATGTCCAAGAATGCATGCAGAAACAATCTAAAAATTGCAAGAAAGTAGGAAAAAGTGAACAGAAGTGGGCAAGCAGACAGGGGGAAAAAAAGAACAGAGCATTAGTTCAGTATTCTGAAGGAAATTAAAACCAAGGCAGACATGCTGTGGCAGAGGGAAACAACCAATAAGAGGAAGTGGGATTATCTGTAAAAAGAGAGGTAAGCAAGGTAGGCAGAGGGAATTAAGCAGCAGAAGGGAGCTGCTGAAAGTTGAGGGTAATTGTAAAGGAGCAGCTAAGCAGAACAGCCAAGGCAGGTATAGTAGAAAGTCAGCAAGGTGACATGCAGGTAGCCTCACAGCAGGTTAATACACAGAACATATTTCACTGCCAACAATATAATTCTTTTACTGGATCAAATCCTTGCTAAAGACAGTGATCATGACCCAAATCAATTGATGATTAAATTACTATATCATACTTAGTTCTGTATATTAAAGGGTCAATAAAATAACCACTGCTGTGTGTGCTCTTGATCAGGTGGGAGTTCTAGCCTTACTGGGTACAGTGAATGGTCAGTGGGTTGGTTTGGAGCTCAGTAATCCTGAAAGGAAAACAGAAAGGATAAATATGGTTAAGTTAGGGAGAGAAGTCATATAAGTGGTTCATATTAAAAGGGACAGAAGGAATTAAGAATGAGAAATCAAGCTGAGTGAGTGCTGGAGTGTAGGGTGGTTGGGGTAAAAATCCTAAGTGAATGTTTGCATGCAAGTGAGGGGAAGGCCTGGATATTAGGAAGTGTGGCTGACAGAGAACAATACCATAGTTAGAGGGCTAGTCTATGAAGACAAGTAGAGAAAACAGCAATTCAAACAGTTTAAAAGTACTTATAATGCATTCAACCACTTATAACAACATTGGCAAGTACAACTTGTTCTGTCATGGTAAAAAAACAAGACAGTAGCACAAAGAAACTGTTACCCTGAAGTGAGTTAGCACTTTAAAAAACAGTCAGAACATGAGTAAATAGAACAGAGTTCAAGAAAACACTTGCTGAATGTAGTCAAAAACTATGCAAGCTGCAAGAGACTGGCAGCTCTAAAGTGTAAATAATACAGGAAGGCAATAGCAATTGGTTAGAAAGTGAAATTAAATTGAGCAAGCATGAAAAGGTAAGTTGTGGCAGCAATACTGTAGCGATGAGGTGTACCCTCATGAATAGGGTAGAAAAGTACATTGAACACTGTATGTATATCACTTATATAGAATAAAAAATCAGGTAGCATAGGTACTATTGACTTTGAGCATACAGAATGCCAGAATGAGGGCAGGTAACAGCTGCATTAGCTGGCATTAGTCTAGCGATTACAGAACTTATTCACAGGACCTTTGGCTTAGAACCACTGAAATTGCACAATAGGTGAAAACATAGTTTTAATTTATAAGGAGAGATATTTCAGATTTATCACATCAGTTTTGAATATAATCAGTGCTGATCATCAGCTAAGAGTAAACTACTTAAACATTTGCACTGGCCGTTACTAAAGATCTTACTTACCTAGACTTGTATTTCCTCAATGAAAGGACATACTGCTAATGAACAATATAAGTAAGCAATGACTCTTTCAAAACACCCAAAGGAACTTTCAGGAAGTAGCATATGTCCATTTAACAATGTGACTTCAACTGTACTGACCAACTGAAAAACATTGACCTTTTTCACAAGTATTCACAAAGTTCCTGCTAGCCGGTGGCATAAAAAGATAGTACCCTATGACTGAATGACCAGCAGCTCAGGTGACTGACCGTCAGAAAGAATGGACAATGTCTAGCTTTGGAGAGAATGGCAACTCCTGGATTATTTTATCTACTGCTCTGGTGTAGTGAAATGGTGGACACACATTAAGACTGAAAGTATCAGTTGGTAAGGAAGGGCGTGCACTTTGGCTGTCTTAATATGTAGCTTTATCTACCTGCCTAACGTGTGAAGAAGGCCACATGCACAGATGTTGTGGAGCATAGGCAGGTCCTATGGTGACACAGATGAGTACATCACTAACAGAAGTGGACTAGGGCTGGCTAAAAGTACAAATGCATTCAATATCAGAATGCCCGTGAGAGGACAAGGAGACATCAGCATCTGCCCAGATGATGGCTCCCAGCACAGGACTCCCCTGTCATACCTGAAAGGATGATATTCCCCACTGCCAGAGAATCAGGGCCTGTGTGTGGGTGGGGAGGAGTGATGGTCAGCAGGCAGAGGAGGAAAAAAAAAAAAAGAAAAAAAAAGTCTATCAAACTTCCTCAACAACACAGTTTTGGATCACCCAAAATGGATCATGTCTCACTGACAAATCCAAGGAAGGCAAAGTAGAATTTCTCCAGCTTATGGAGAGATCATCCTTCAGTAAGGTCATCTCATCAGCTGTCCACATTCAAGACACTCATTTTATTTGATGTTGCATCTGTTGTTGGTGACTACTGGAACAGTGAAGATCCAGTGGCCTGACCTGACCACTGTCAGGTTCATTTCGTCTTGCATCTCTCACCATATATACTGAAATGACACTGAGCTGCTCGAATTTAGAAGCATATTTCACTGCCAACAATATAATTCTTTTACTGGATCAGATCTTTGCTAAAGACAGTGATCATGACCCAAATCAAGTGATGGCAAGTTTATTTATTTAAAAAAAAGTTGGTACTACAAGTGCTCACACCAAACCAAGAAAAATAAAAGAGCACAGTGTTGCGAGTCCACAATCTTAGTTTAATATAAAAATAATAAAACAAACAGGCTAAGTGCTTTCATCAATAAGTATGACTTCTTCAGAACAAACTGCCATTGTAAATTTTACATTTAAATACAAGTTGCTGGTCTGCCATTGGTTCTAAACCAACCAATTCCATTTATGGAAAGAGGACATACTAAGGTATACAAGCAAGAATTAATTTAAATAAAATAAATAATTTCATCATAAATGACCATGTCCACATGACATAACCTTAAAATAGTACAAAATTAGTACAAAAATACTGCCACAATAACACTTAGTTGCAACAAACATAATAGACATTGCTAGATTTGATTTGCCTTCTCTTTGAGAATTGGCATTATAGTAATATGCTCATTGAGCCCAGGTGGATAATCAGCAGCTAGTCTTAACTGCCACAATAACTCTTTCTTGTATAATGCATTTTGCCAATCCCCACCCCTTGTTTCAACAGTTACAAATTCAAGTATGCCAAACTTAAAGCATAGATAACCATCACATATAATGCTATGCTTATATAAAGCATTAGCATCTTTTTTATTTTTGATATCATAGAGATGCTCATATATTCTAGTTTTGAACATTCTCTCTGTTTTACCCATATAGAAGGAGGAACAGGCGCTGCAGATGGCTATATAAACTAGCTTATTGGAACAACAACTACCACTTTTTAAGAAAACATGACTTTTGTTTTTATTATCAAGGGAGATAGAAGAATCTTGCAATATGTATGAACAATAGGAACACCTCCCACATGGTCTACTTCCACATCTTTTATCATGTTTAGTACTACAACTACTACCTGTCTCTAATAAAGACTTAAGGTTAAACCCCACCTTCGTAGAGAAAATGGGTTTATCACCCAAAGTATGAAAAACATCAGTATTGGTTTTAAAAACGTTCCAATTTCTTATCAAAATTCCTTTGATCTGGGAATATAGAGGATTATACTGCACTACACATGCTTGCTGAAAATTGGGCACAGACTGCAATGTTGTCTCTGAAGATTTTTGTTGTGTGTTATCCCCACCAGTGCCTAATAAAGGTACATAAATATTACCCCATTTATCTAGAACATCCATAAGTATGGGCTCAATGAAGTCACTTGGGTACCCTCTTTCTAGAAACATGTCCCTCAAATTTCCAAATTCTGCTATAACATCATCTGTCACAGTTGTCATCCTAGCAATTCTTATGGCTTGACCCTTTATGATACTTTTTTTCTGGTAAATAGGGTGATGGCTGGTGTAATGCAAGTAGTTATTACAAAATGTGTTTTTACGGTAGATTTTGGAGATGAAACCATTATGATCTTTAATAATCTTAGTATCTAGAAAATTAATTTTCTGTTCATCAAACTGATGTGTAAACTTCAAATAATCTGTAGTTGAATTTAAGTACTGAACAAATTCTGTTATTTTTTCTTTACTTCCTTTCCATAAAATAAAAATATCATCCAAAAATCTGCCATAGTAGGTGACATTAGTAAAAAACAACTCATTTTGGAAAACATACTTGTGTTCCCAGCCCAAAAGGACTAGGTTCGCATATAGGGGGGCGCAAGCTGCGCCCATAGCCACTCCCTTAAGCTGCTGAAAATATTCGCCTTCAAAGAATATGTAATTGTTTTCCAATATAATACTCATTAGCTCACATATAAGCAAATTTTCATCAGTAGTCAAAGAAGAATACTTAAAAAGCACCTCCTGAAATAGACACAAGCCCTCTTTTTTTGGAATACAGGAAAAAAGTTCCTGCACATCTATAGTGAGGAAAGAAGTATCCACTGACCATAAGTCTTTACTAATCTGTTCTAAAAAATTCTATGAATCCTTTAGTAAATGGGGGAATTTATTCATAATATGCTTTAGTTTCTTATCCACATAGACTGTTATATTATGGGTTTTAGAACCAGTGGCTGCTACAATAGGTCTAAATGGTGGTTTCTTTAGACTTTTATGCACCTTAGGTATTCCAAAAATCACTGGAATTTTTGGATATTTATTGAGCAGGAAATCATAGTCATCACTGGAAATTCTCTTATCCATTAAATATTCATAAAGATAACTGTCTATTCTGCTATATGAAATATTTATGTCATTTTTGGAACATAAGGAGTAGTTGTCTGTTATAAATAAAATACTTTGCATGTCATTAATGTAGTCTTCTGACCTATATAAAACAACTCCACCACCCTTGTCTGGAGTCATGATTCTTATACCCTTGTCTTCCTTTAAATAGTTTAATAAACTTTTCTCATTATAAGTTAAGTTATTGAATAATCTTCTTTTCTCTCCCCAAACTTTATATAAGTCGTCTTTTACTAACTTTTCATAAGCAGCAACCAGAGGGTGCAAAGGAGGATTAAAGGTGCTACTTCTTTTAAGAGTATCTTTTAACACAACCCTAGGGGACTTCCCTGAAAACAAGATGCTCAAATTTAATTTTCTTAAATATAACTGCAAATCAACCATTACTCCAGCTATGTTAGGTATTTTAGTTGGAACAAATTTGAAGCCCTTTGAAAATAAAGAAAAAAGATCTGTTGTAATGGGAGTATCAGAATAATTATATATGTTGAAGCCATTGAAACTGTATTGGATGTTATCTAAACATTCTATTTCAGTTACAGGACCTTTCACTTGACATGTTCCTGATTTTACTGCATTGTCCTGTTGTAAGTTTTGTACACACCCTATCTGCGATTTGCTATTCTCTTTGAGCATCTGGGAAGCGGAAAATCCTGAAAATCAACAGAATATTCAGGGTCTAGCTCCCCACTGCCCATTTCAAAATTGCAATTATTGTTGGGTGCTGCCCTGTCGTTCCCATCACTTTTAACCTTTCCACGTTCTCCTACCTGAAAAACTAAATTTTCAGTAGGATATACTTTATGGGCTTGATACTGTTTAACATCTCTATCCAACGTTTTGATTTTTTTCTTAAAGATACCATCACATTTTTGGTCTACCCTACTAATAACTTTATAATACAGTTTTTCATACTGCTCAAACAGCAAATCAGTGACAATTTTTTCATTTAATACATTTTCTTCATCACATAACCTAGTTTCCATTACCTCATAAAAGGAAACAGTATTGTCTAATAGTTCCAAACCCCATTTGTTGAACATGTCAGTATATATCTTGACAATATCAGCATCATAATATATTCCATAAGGAAATTTAAAAACTCTTAATCCCGGTGGAACTATTTCTCTTTTAATACATTCATTTAAATAACACACTTCCATACTTCCACACTTCCATTTGACACATTTTTAGTTTAAACAATTTCCTCTCAAAGGTATAAACCATGTCTCTTAATGATTCAAAATTGTATTGTCCAGTTTTCCTATTAACAGATGCTTCATCACTCCTTTGTGGACTTGTACCAGAAAAAACAAAATGCTTATGAAGTAGGTATATATTTGTTTACTGGAAAAGTGCAACTAATCTATTTTCATTGGAGTAACAAGGAGGAAAGCTCCAAAAAAAGAGTAACAGGTTAATAAAGTAATACAATTTGTATAAATTGCAAATAATAGAAACAAAATAACGAATGGCAGAATGAAGATATAAACAGGATACACTTTATAGTATCTGTATATCATAATATAAGTGAAGAAGAAGTAAAGTCAGTTTAAACTTAAACAATTCCATTGTCTAAGAAAATCAAGATGATGTAATATGTAAAGGATTAATAAAAATGGGAAAAAGAGAGGAATATATAAAGGGAGAAAATGAGCTGGGAGTAGAATTAGGAAGTAAAAGATCAGTTGGTCAGAAATATAAAGAAAGCTGAAAGGAGTAATGTGTGTTTTTTATATCAATTTGTCAACAGCAGATGATATTAGTTTTATGGTATTATGGAGCTAATAGTATAGAAAAAAACAATTATCTGCATGATGGAAGCCCTTAAAATATTGCTCAAACTGAGTTTTAAACATATGTATACTAGATTGTTGTTTGAGGTATTTCATAGGTTCTCAGACTATCAGACTGCAGACTATTTCAAGTCTAGCCAATAACACTCCTAGTCAAAATCAAACCCTGTACCTTTTATCTGCGAAGTAAAGACCCTAACCATTATATGTCTGATCCCACCTCCCAAAAGCTACCCCTGCAGTGGCATGTGGTTTTGAACTGGGGAACTGTTCATATGCTGTCAAATGCTCTATCACTGAGCTATACCCATGCTTCAAAGCTTTGAATTTCATTTGAAGCATTGCATATGAAGCTGGAGTACAAAGCATCACCAGCACATTATGTGCATTAGTTGTAGAGACAAAACATTGTAAAGAGCTCAGAAAATCTCTACCTGATGCCCACTGTAAACAGTGACTTTTGTTATGACTAGACGTCCTCGAGGGACGGAGCCTAAAGTATTAGCTGGAACATAAGTGCAGGGATTTGCACTGAAATGAAGGGGTTCAGGCGCCTAGGTGGCGCAACACCCCCCTAAGAGACAGCTGGATGTGGACACATGGCAGGTTGGCAGTTTAGCTGCAGTGACAAATCCCTTTGGGAATAGAGGAACCCCCTGCACCCTAACCACAGGTGGCAGACACAAACCCCCACAGTGATACACACTGCACCCTCCCAGAAGCCACCATGTGTGACTGTTAGCTGAACACGTGGCCGTCACAGGATGCCAAGTGGGCATGAAAGGGGTACTGTGAAACCCGTGTGCTGTGGGCAAAGCCTTCGTTAACACAACATGTAAAGTGATGTGTGTAGTGCTTGGGTAATAAACCCAAATAAATTCACAACTTGTAGAAATGTGCCACAGCATGTAGGAAATCCTGCACATCACTGTAGTCACACTTGTGTTGCAAGATGTGCTTTAGGCGATGCTCCCTTACAACAATAGCCTTCCTACGCAGTTTCACAGGCATCCCCCCTCCAAAGTGACTCCCTTCGGGTATCGGTCAGGTTCTCTTCCTGCTGCAGAACAAACAGAAGGTCGGACAGCTGCACTGTAGGGCGTCCAAGTAGCACCTTCAGCCAATGATGTCATGCCTCCACCTGGTTATTAGTCCGCAGGAAGTCCAAGTCAGAGACGTCACACACATTCCAAATCTTCAAAGGTTGGAGGATAGCAGGCACTGCTGTGCTGAGCAGTGGGATGCTTACTTCCGTGTTCAGCCATGCACATAATGATGGTGCAGAAATATGCCTATAGGCTTAGCACAGTCAGGTAAGGTAGCCACAATGTCCAGAAATGCAGGGATAACATCTTCCAGTGGTAGGAATGCCAATGCAATCAACTTGCGGATGGCAATGGAGAAAGTGGTGTCCTACCATAGAGGACCAAAAGGTGGTGATGCTGGATCTGGTGCAAAATAATCTGTGCAAAATGGAATAGACACCCCTTCAGAATACTCTTAGGGAATGCCTTACGGCTGGCATGGATCACTGCCTTCTCAAAATCAGTCATAATATACTGTGGAGCCAAGGTGCATCCCTGTTCTGCAGCCATACCCTTCAGTATCTACCACATATTGTTGTATACACACTCTGACTTCCATGTCATGAGGCAGTACATCAGGGGGACGATCCTTGCTGAGATGGGGGTGCCAAAACATCCATGTAACGTATACAGCCGACGGCATATATCGGCTCGTGTCGGGAAGGTGCCATCCGCAAGAATGATGTCAGACCTGCACAGATCTCCCAGATTCTGTGCTGTAGTCAGTAGAACCAAGGAATCAGTCCCATCCATATCAGACTTTCTGCGGAGGATAAAGCTGCCACTACTGAGTGGATACTGGCTGACATCGATATCTGCATGTGTTACCTGAGGTGTGGCCATGGATGCCCGTGCCCCCTGCCGTGGCATGGCAAGGCATCTCTTGTAGTACACTGTCATCTGCTGTGCCTGGGACACTCTGCATTACCACGCTTGGCATGTCATTGCCAGTTACTGCCCTCTGCCACAGTTCTGCTCACAGTGTTGTCACTTGGGCTGTTGCTGCATTTGGGCCATGCTGGTGTGGCAGTGATTTCAGAAATTCTTCCCCCTCATCCTGGTGAACAGTGATGGCATGTCCTCTGCAGGCCTTTACTCTCTGCTCAATACATGCCCAGTACCATTTAGGTGGTGCTTCACACTCTAAATGGTAAAGGTATCCCTCCACTACCAGCATTGGTTTGCCTCGTTGGCTGGGCACTGTGCTGTATCTGTTGCCAAGCTGACCAGGGCTATACAGGTACATAGATTCCATCATGGTAACGCCACTTGTTGATGACCTCTCTGTATTCATCAGATCCAACGTAGCAGGGAACAGGATGTAGATACGACCCCGGTACAAGTCACTATCTGACTTTGGTTATGTGGATCTATATTAGATCAGCAAATGCTTAAAAAAGTGAACGCTGGTTGATCGAACTTATGTGAGCTAATGATTAAAATATCAAAGCAACAGAAACCCAAATTTTTTCCTAGGGAAAGAATTCGGTTGTCCGTTTCTGTTGCTTCGGTATTTTAAGTGCTGAGGTGGAAAGTTACGGGTCGGGTTCAGGTAAGTGTGTGATTGTGTGGACGTGAGGGTTAGGGCGGGTTAGGTGAGTTAGGGTTAGGGTGCGGGTTAGGTATGTGTGTGATTGTGTGGACGTGAGGGTTAGGGCAGGTTAGGTGAGTTAGAGTTAGGGAGTGGGTGAGGTGAGTGTGTGATAGTGACGGACCTTAGGGTTAGGGTTTGGGTTAAGGTAAGTGGATAGTTAGTGGTGTGTGTATAGTTTAGTGTTGGGTTAGGTGTCAGATTTTAGGTGTGTGTGTGTGGATTGCTGTTTGTTTGGCGTGCTTGTGTTGCGTGTGTGTGTTTTAGATTAGCGATTTTTTTCCCTAGGAAAAAAATCGCTGTTCTGACAGTTTGAGATTGTAAGCTTTCGCTTACATAAGTTCGATCAATCAGCGTTCGCTTTTTTAAGCGTTCGCTGATCTAATATAGACCCGGGTATGTTGCTGTACACTACCTTGTGTAGTACCCTCTGAATTAGTGCTGCCTGCCACAGTGGCCCTGTACAGCTGTCTACACACCACCTTGCTTTTACTACCTGGTCCGCTAGGGTTTCTCTATGTGCTGTTTATGCAGCCATGGGATTGACAAGTGATTGTTGTCTGGTAGGAGTCTACCCAGCCTCCTTGCAACATAGGTTCTACATGTACTGCACAGGTCCCCTTTAACCCCCAAGTGTTGCTGCTGGCCAGTCAGGGTGTGGTGCCCAGTCTCAGTTTCAGTGACAGAGGTTACATAGGGAGGTATCCCTGTGTAGCACCCTTGTCTGCCTACATGGGCCTGCATACTTGCGTACCCCAGCTGCAACGACCATTGGATGGGTTTGGTGGCCCCCACAATACACACATGCTGCTGTGGACTGGGAGGTGAGTTGCTACCCCTGTCTATCAGTGTTCCCTTCTACAGTGTTTCTTTCATACTGTTGGGTAGGTAGTGTGTGCTTGCCAGGGTTGGCATGTTCCCAACTGCCACTGCACTAGGGGGGCCCTGGCAGGGCACTATCTGTCTGCTGCAGGCATACCTCTCCTCCTCTTTGGGTTGGTCTTGTGGAAAGCCCATTAACAACAGTGGTACACACAAGGACACTGTGTACATCTTGCCCTGACAAACTTAGTCGGTTGCTGAAAAACAGGTATTGCTTTAGCATGTACTTTCTGAGGGGTATGAAGTTTGAAACACAAATGTCTGTTATTTTATTCTACCTCTGCTCTGCGCTCCTGTTCCACTACATTGCCAGACAGCCACAAGTATGTGGAATATGGGCTGCACATATTCTGCAAAGCTCAGGCTGTCTGTGCCGGTCTGTACTGTTGGGGGGGTATAGGCAGGGATGCTTCTGGTGTTGTTACTGCTGGAATAGACAGTGCACATGTCATACTGTAGCACTCTGCAGCTTTTTTAGGGTTTCCTGTCAGCTTCCCTCAGCATGGATTGATGTACGGGTTGTGTGTGGGGAATTCGTATGCTTGTGAAAACCAACATGTATGATGCTGTTTTGTTTTCCATGTGTGTAGACCTGTATATCCACTTGTTCGCTGAGTAGCGCAGCTGTTTCCACTGTCGGGTAACAGCCCACGTATATGCTTTAGGGGGCTTCTCTATTTACTGGTTTTCCCAACCTAATGGGTTCCCACTGCTATCTCTCTTTCAGCCACACTGCTCTATGATCTAGCAGTACTGTGGCCTTCTGCTTTTGGCATTGTAGCTCGCGGGCATTTGTCTCGTGATCTACATGCCAGAACCCGAACTGAAGACAACTCAGTGTAGGAACTAATGCTACTGAGTCAAAGATGACTCATAGCAAGAAAAAGATCTTGTCAAGTGATATTTCTGCAACTTAAACTGATCAGCCATTCTTTGCTGTAAAATGGGCAGGTCATACAGTCCAGCATATCATTTTGCATGTGGAGCTTTAACTTCATCAACATACAAGTAAGTCACATGCATCTTTGCAGACAATGCTGCACCTATCAGAATCTCTCTTCCCTGTAACATCTGATTAATCTGCTAATTGTCCTAGTCTGATTTGCTTTGTTTCTCATCAGAGTCTATGCATGTTGACTATGAAGAAGTCATGAACGTGACTTTATGCATGTTTATTTCCCATTGTAGTCAAGATCCTTCAACTACCCGGTTGGCTAATCATTGTCTGGAGTCCCCATCTCAAATTATTTTCAAGACTTTTAATGCTTCCCCATACCTCCTGGTGACAACATCTCTATGCTGGAATGGAATTGGATGTCCATAACATTTCCACAAGAAAAAATACCAAAAGATGATGTGAATGTCAATTGGTTTAACACAACTCTATCGGTCTCCTACTTTGGACACAAGTCTTCATGGGTTCTGTTCAAGCAGCTTTATTTTATACAAACACATCATGATGGAAGTCTACTGACTTTATCTTAAGTAACTTATATACAAACTAACTACTGCAATCATACATGCACACTCTCTGGCTACACTCTCAAAATGGCACTGGGAATAGCATGTGCCTGGTATTTATATGTGCACATTCAGTCCTCGATATGCTTCTTAAAGATACAGCACATACACGCTGATCAAAAGCCTCCCTCTTTGAGAAATAGATCATGCAATGTTATGAATCTATCTGCTATGCAGATAACACAAGTAGTTCTCTGTCATGCAATTATACAAGACTAGGTACTGTACGTATATACAGTTATGTTCATGTTGCTGTGTATTTTACACTGGGCCTGGAAATTCTACCATAGCGTGTGACATAAAATTGGGAATTAGGTTTAGCAAATGGAGCTTTGTCTACAGAATGTTCAACCTTGGGATAATTTGGAACATTTTCAGGAATGGAAATAGAGGCTGAAACACACTGGGATGGGAACGTTTGGTTCACTCTGAGATCTACAGTCTGTATCACAGGAATAATGCTGCGATGATGATTCTTGTACAGGAAGATGATGTCTGCGATTTCTCCTGTATGCCACACCCTCAGATTATACAAGGTCGGATCTTGGATCGGCACAAACCTGTAACTTCACCAATCTGGTCGAAACCTTTGACTGTTTATATCATCACTGTCTCTCCTTCCCTCAAAAGATGAAGAAAAATGCTTGATTTATCATGACTAGACTTCTGGATAGAAAGCTTCTTGAATAATTCAGCCTTGATGGTTCTGTTGTTCTTAGCTCTAGGCCTCAATAAACTGAAACTAATAGGTAACATAGTTCTGGTTTGCCTGGATAGAAGTCTTTGAGCAGGTGAGCCAAGTATATATCACGGGGTATGTTTCTGAGATTAAGTAAATTCAAAAAGATATCAGTATTGTCCCACTCTGACCTTTCAAGCAATTGCTTTGCACTCTGCACTGCACATTCAGCTAGCTCATTCAACTGTAAATATTCAGGACTGCAAGTAACATTTACAAAGTCCCATTCTCTTGCAGATTTCTGAAATAACTGACTAGTACATTGTGTATCATTGTCAGAAACAACTTTGTGTGGCCTACCATGGACTGAGAAATGATGTTTCAAATTAGTAATAACAGTAGTGGATGTTAAATTAGGTAGTAAGTCAATCTCAAACCAATTTGAATAAGAGTCTACTGATATTAAATAGTGTTGATTGTTCCACTCGAAGTTGTCAGTGGCTACTGCTGACCAAGGTGGTTCAGGAACTTGACTTAGCTAAAGTGGTTATCTTTGCAAATGTGGTTTAGTACCATTGCATACTGAGCATGAAGAAAGTACTTTATCAATGTCTTTCACTAATGAAGGCCAAAATATTAATTTTCTCACTCTTCTTTTTGTGGATGTGGAACCTGAGTGATCACGATGCAAAATCAGAATATATTCTTGTTGTAAGGAAGCAGGAACAACAATTTTAGGACCTTTGAAAATAAAGCCATCTTCCATCAGCGCTTCATCTCTGTAAGGAAAATAGGTTTGCACTTCAGGTGGTACACTAGAGTGCTTTGACAGCCATCCAGCATTAATGTAGTGATTGAGCTTTTGCAAAATTGCATCAGTCTTTGTGTGATCTCTAAGCTCATCAAGTCTAGTGGTTGAGAAATTGCGCACTGCCCTCATGTCAAAGTCAAAATTCTCAGTGTCAAGCTGTTTCATTGTATTTCTGGTCGATCTGGATAAGGTATCAGCCAGATAAAGTTGTTTGCCTTTCATATAAACCATTTGGAAGTTGTACTTTTGTAATATGAGTATCATTCTTTGTAATCTTACTGGTGCTGAATGCATAGGCTTCTTTAGAATAGTAACTAGAGGTTGGTGATCAGTTTCATTCTGAATAGATTGACCATAGATATAATCATGAAACTTGGAACAAGCAAATACTATTGCCAAACGTTCTTTCTCAGTTTGAGCATATTGCATGTCAGTTTTGGTAAGTGTTCTACATGCACAGGCTACTGTTCTGCCCTCTTGAAGAATAAGTGCACCAAGGCCACATTGTGAAGCATCACAGGAAATGGTGACTGGTTTATTTACGTCATAGTTATCTTAATGTAGGTGGGGAGGCAATTTTCTGCTTATGGTCTTCAAATGCCTTCTGGTGCTGTTCCAAGCAAGACCATGTAACATTTTTGCACATCAGCTCTCTTAAAGGCGCTGTCAGCTCAGTGAAGTCTGGTATAAATTTGCCTAAATAGTTGACCATGCCTAGGAAATACTGTAGAGCTTGAATATTATATGGTGCTGACATCTCAAGAATAGCTGCTTGCTTGGTTGGGTCTGGTCTCAACCCAGTACTGGTAAATAAATGACCGACATATGTAACTTCTAGTAGTCTGAATTTATACTTCACGTGCTTCAAGTTTCTTCACATGCTCTGTCTAGAACTCTCTTTAGGTTTCTGTCATGCTCTGCTTCACCATTGCCTCCAACCAATACATCATCTACTATTATGGCACAAGGATAACCTGAAAAAATTTGCTCCATTGCACACTGGAAGACTTCACTTGCAGAATTTATTCTAAATGGCCTCCTTAGAAATCTGTATCTGACAAACTGGGTACCAAAAGTTTTTAGTAATGAGGATTTGCGATCAAGCATCACTTGCCAAAATGAACTTTTTACATCCACGACAGAAAAAATAGTGGCACTTGGTATTAGAGTTATGACCTCTTCGACTGTGCACATCGGATGATGTGGTCTCCAACACTTTGTTCAAATCTCTTGGGTCAGTACATATTCTAATTTTCTCTGAGCCTTTTTTGTGAGCTGCTTCCATAGACGACACCCATTCAGTTGGTTCTGTAAATGGAGAAATTACACTTTGCTGCACCATTTTATCCAGCTGAGCCTTGACTTTAGTTTGCATGGCTATTTTAACTTTTCTTGCTGGTCGAACTACTGGAGTGACCTCTCGGTCTAACTTCATGGAGTACACAACTGGAAAATTGCCCAACTTGTTATTGAAAACATCAGCATATTCTGAGAAACTGGCTTCAGAAAAATTGAAAATAGGATATCCACTATGATGAACTTCTTTTGTCAAGGAAAGTAGATTCATTCTCAAACTCTCTTTGAGACCCAATAATGACTGTACTGGTCTTCAGACTACATAGAACAATAAGCTGTAACAGATTTTAGCCAAATAACATGAAAGCATCACTCAGCCTTCGGTTTGAATTTCTTCACCTCTATAAGGAACAAGTTTTGCACTACTGGCCTCTTTGAGTTGCACATTAATTCTCACTTTAGCAAATGTGTCTGCTGATATAATATTACACATTGATCCAGTGTCTACTATAAGCTCTGTGGAGTTACCATTGATCTGGACTGTAGAAAACACTTCATTCTTTGCCAATAAACTCACTGCATCAACCTATCAATTACTTATACACCATCTACATAAAAACTTGACTGCTGCAGCTCTGCTTGATTAACTTGCTTTCTTGTGTGGCCTTTCCTTACAACTGTGTGGGGTTTACTTGATTTGCAAAACTTTTGAAAATGGTTCAATTTTTTACACTTGTGACATTGCTGACCAAATGCTAAGCATTTCTATCTTTTAGACTCATGACTGGCACCACAATTGTTAACAATAAAGCTGGACTTGAGTTTTGCTAATTCATGTTTGAAATGCACTGACAATGCTCCTTTAACTGAACTGGTCTTAGAACTTGCTGGAAAAGTATGTGGTTTCCCTGGTGAGCCAGCAGGGGTTCTGGCTGCCATATGCTTAGACCTGCTTCTGTTTGCCACGTATTACATGCTATCTACCTTTGCTCTGGAGCCTGCTGAAACCATGCTCTTGGCACTTGCAACATACTTGTGTGTTTCTCTGTAACTTAATGGATTTGACAAATCTCAATGGCTTTATTCAATGTTAAATCACTGTCATGAAGCAAAATCTTTCTCACAGCAGCACTATTAATACCACACATCAGCCTGCCCTTTATTAACTCATCTTTTAAGTCACCAAGCCGACATATTTTAGCTTTGTTTCTCAGGTCAGTTATATAAGCCATAAAAGTTTCCCTGGTTTTTGATCTTTCATGTAAAACAAATGCCTCTCTAAAGTAATATTTGTCTGGGAGTTTCACATTTCTCTGAATTTTCACTTCAAACACTTGGGGTCTTCTCTTGATTCAGCCTGTACAACAATATTAAGATTTTCACCTTCTCCCTCATATACTGCTGGTGCATACGCAAATGAACACTCTCTTTCAATGGCCTCTAACCCAGCTATGTTTAGCTAAATGAATGCCCTGGTGCATGCATCTTTATATGAATAAGCTGCTTGTATAAAAATATCATACTCTTGCTCAAATATTACCAAATTCTCTGCAGTATTCTTATCAAATACAAATGGTAAGGGCTTTCAAAATCCATCTGCCATATTAACACATACAAGTGAATGGTTCTGCAAATAAGCATGAGCACATACACAAACACATATGCCAGAAATTTATGCCAGTATTTGTGACTTTGCCCAACAGCACAAATAGCCTTTGCATAACTGAACTTTGTGAAATAAGTCGCTCGGGCACTGTAATATTCTTGAAATTACTGTACTGCAAGAAATCACCTCATCGGTATAAGAAATATTTCAAATAACTGCACAATGAGAACAAACAGGGCAGAAAAAGTTCAGAGTTATAAACACTTTGAAGTAATTGAACTTCGCAAATTAACTGTACGCGGTACACTGAAATTTCCCCAGAATGGTGGTACCTTGCTGCGCAATTCTTTACAGTGCAAGGAACACTCTGCAATGGCAGCACTTTGCAAATAGACACACCAAGCACAAGAAACTTTTCTAAATGGATATACTTTGACTGTATTTCATGAAATAGTTGCATTTTCCACACACAGAACTCTTCAGAAATGCTTGCACAGTAATAAGCACACACTGTAGGCACTTTTACACACTGTAAGATACTTTGAATAACTCTAGTTATGCCCTTTATACAATAGAAAGTCGTAGTTATGCCAAAACACAGCACTTTGACAAAAAAAATGCAGTCGCCTTGCTTTATTTATCCTCAATGTGCCCTTTTTGCCCTTATTATATTTGTTTTGCTCATTTAATCTCTTTTCATACTGATTGTACTTCTCTTGTGCTTCTTTAACTCTAAATATGCCCATTTTGCTTTAAACACTCATTTTGCTTTAAACCTACTTGCTTTGCATTAAGCATACTTGTTTTTTCTTTCTAATAATACTTTTTTCAAATAACTTAATCTTAAACACTTTGCTTAGTTAATAAACCTTTTGTGTCTCCTGCTTGTTTTATAAGGATGTTTGTGCCCTTGTAATGCTCTGTTTTATCTTTTATATAAAATAAGCAGTTTGTTGTTGTTGTTGTTTGTCTTTTAGCTTTTTCCTGGTAAGGGGTCGCCACAGCGGAACTCCAGTCCGCTAATGATTGGCAGTAGATTTTTACGAAACGCCGAGGTGCCAGCTCGACGCCCAACCTTCAACAAAGGCATGCCCTTTTACGCATGCATGTCTTTCGAACACTACCCAACCAAGGTGAGGACATGCAGACTCCACACAGAAGGCACTCCCAAGCCAAGCCGAGAATCGAACAGGAGAACCTCTTGCTGTGAGGTAACAACACTACCGCCGTACCACCGCAGCATAAAATATGCAGTGCAGAGATAACAGTGAAGGTAAACTAATAGAAATGAGCATGAAAAACGAGCCAGAAAAGAATGAAAGGTAATGAGAACTTGCACAAAATAAGCAGTTTGTGCAAGTTCTCGTTATCTTTGCTTCTTTTCTGGCACTTTCTTCATGCTCATTTGTATTAGCTTACCTTCATTGTTATCTCTGCACTGCATGGCTCTGAATATCATTCTCTGAAATCCCAGTTCTGACATCATGTCTTTCTCCTACTTTGGACACAATAGAAGAGTCTTTGTGGGTTCTGTGCAAGCAGCTTTGTTATATACAAATACATCACGACAGAAGTTCACTGGCTTTAAGTACCTTATATTCAAACTAACTACTGCAATCATACATGCTCACCGTCTGGCTGCACTCTCAAAATGGCATGTGCTCAGTATTTACATGTGTGCATTCAGTCCTTGATACGCTTCTTAACGATACAGCACAAACACTCTGATCTACAAACTCCAACTCCCCTACATCTAGCATGAACGCATATAGGTTCATCCAACTAATTATTAACACTACACATTTTTCCAAGACATCAAATTCCCTAGCAGGCTGGATCCTGGTATCAGACCCTAGCAAATACTCCACCACAGGTGCAATGTCAGACTCTTTCTCAGTGATCATCTCCCAATATATATGATGAAACAACTCACACATCCAGTTAAGCAGAATATTTAAAAAATAATATGCAACCTTACCAAGTTAAACCCAGAAATATTCATAACTACACTATCATCTATTAACTGGAACCTAGGACAGTCCCCTTAGACAATGCTGCAAATGAACTCAGTACATTCTTTTGAAATATCCTAAATAGCCTTGCAACTCCTAGAAGGAAGAAAGAGTGGAATGTTAATGCAGGATAGAGAAAAAGCATAGAAAGAATGGAAAAAATATAAAATACCTCAATATCTTGAAAACAAAATGCTTTGCAATCACAGTAAAAAGCAAATAAATAAAGACAAAAAAACTATACTATAATAACTTTAAAAATAATATTAAACACATCTCTAAAAAATGTTGGACATCCATTAAAGACATCTTGCATCCTGGCCAAAAATTCAACCCAAATCCCTCTCCCAATAATTCACCACTTGTAAATGCAATACAGTTCAACTTTTATATTACAGATAGTTTAGCATCTTTAACCAAGGATTCCTCTGCATCTAATCCCAGCCCTGCCCAGCAGTCACATTACACTACATCCACTTTCACTTTTAAACCTGCCCCCATGTCCTATACAAGATTACTCTTAGACAAACTTAAACCATGCTCTTCTTCAGCTGATGGCCATCCAAGCGAGTACCTAATAATAGCAGCCTATCCTGTCCCAATCCTTTTAAATAGGTCATTCCAGGAATCCCAATTTATCTCTCTTTAGAAAAAGTTGCACATTATCCCTATGCACAAAGGAGAAAATTGAACAGATATTATTAATAACGTTAGACCTGTAGTAATCTTATCTCCCCACACTACAAGACTTGAAAAAAAATGTATTCAAAAACAATTGCTAAACTATTTCCTGCAGAAAAAACTCCTGTAAGTTTACATGAAATGGCTTCTGTCCTTCACATAGTACTAGCACTGCCCTTCTAACCTACATGGGTACTGTCAATAAAGCTAAAGACAATGGCAAATTAGTCTCTTCCTTATTCCTAGACTTGTCTAAAGCCTTCGACAGTTTGTCACAGCAAATTTCTACTTCAAATGTCCTCACTCTGCCCAGCTTTCTGTGGTTCAAAAGTGCTTTCCAGTAGGTATCAGTCAGTAAAATCGCACTCTCTCCTCTCTCTTTACCTCCCAGCCACCACTTGGTGTATCACAAGTCTCGATACTCAGTTCCCTCCTCTAACATCTTCACCAACATCTGCTATACATCCACACAACAGGCTGCTCTAATACAATACACAGATGATTCTACTCTCATTTCCTCATCTGACAATATGATGTTTGCAGAAATTACTCAGGAAGCTTTAGCAGCGACTGAAACATGGCATTGTAACTCCAAAAAAAGACCAAACTACCACTTTTTTTCCTCAAATCCCTCTCTCATGAAAAAAAAATTAAAATGCTCTCTCTTGATAACACAACCACTAAAGTCACTTCTCATAGCAAATTGTTAGGGATGATAATCTTACATTTGACCTACATGTACAAAACTGGATAAGAAAAACTCATCAAAAAATAGGGACGCTTTACAGAGCCAAAAATTTTCTTGCAGCTGCAACTATTATACTTGACACTATTTATCACCTCCCCAAACTTCTTTATGGTGCTCACATCTTCACTAACCTCCAGGCTTCACAAAATTAAAACTTGGACAATCCTATAACAAAGTTGCTAAATTAGCAGCAAATACCCCTTTCAGAACTCACCACTGTATAGCACTAAAAAGCCTAAACTGGGTAAAATTGCCTCATCAATTAACATATACACAGCTTCTTACCACCTATAAAATTATTCAGCTTCCACCTGCCTGTCCAGCACTAAAAAACATTCTTCACAACTATGTTGCCAATCGGTCATCGCAATCCAGTGACCAAAAACTCTGGTCTGTCTACAAACCTATCAAAATCTACTTGGCATAGTCTGTACTCATACAAGGTTTCGAAGACCTAGAACTCCTTACCTAAATCCATCGGGAACCACTCTGAAAGACTTCTTAGCTAAAAATCAGGCTCTGTTCGTGTTCAAAACCAGGATAAACTACATCCTTAAATGCGAACAAGTACCTTTTCATTCCTTATAAATCCTTACTCTGCCTTATTCACTTACTTCCTTACTTCTATCAAATTCTCCTCCCTGACTTTCTCTCAAAATATACAATAAGCCTATTTCTCCAGCACTTCATATTGCAATTCCTGCTTGTATTAGACTAACTTGCCTTAATTTCTCTACAAACTGTCAAAAATGTAAATATTAAATGATTGTCATATAGCTTGCATCAATTCTTAACCAATGTTCTTATAATATCTAATTTGTTATAATTATCTAAACTACAGATCTTTTTGTTTTATTTTTGAAGACTGTAAACTTATTGCTCTTAAAATTTTGGTAATAATTTGGAGATTTACTCCCTGGGTAGCCGCTGAAAATGTGATTCTACCCAGTCGGAGTTTCCTTGTAATCAAATGTCAATAAATCAATAAATATACACACACACACGTGTGTGTGTGTGTGTGTGTATATATATATATATATATATATATATATATATTCTTACACTTTTTTATCTATATCTATTTCTATCTATAGAAATAGTTGAAGAATATGTCACTCTCCTAGGGATTTGTGAGATCTTGGAGTTAGTACATAAAACTAGCCGAGACTTTGGGGTGGGAACTGCATGCCTGCAAAAACAGTATTGCTTTGCATATTCTAAGGTCATACTTCAGGGCATGCCTGCTAGAGTTTCGCTGTTTTTTTTTTTTTAACTCTTTATGTTCAATGTTTTCATGTCAGTCTACTGAAGCTTAGACTAACTTCAGTAACTCCATATATATATATATATATATATATATATATATAGATACACACACACACACACACACACACACACACACACACACACACACACACACACTCACACACACACACACACACACACACACACACACACACACACACACACACACACTCATCTAGAAAATATGTTTTTGTCTTCTATGACATCTGATTGAAGCTGCAACAAACTGAATGGCACCTGGTCAAGCATTGATTTGGTCAGCAGCAAATTGAAAAAGCAAATAAAATAACAAGTCTATTTTTCCCCTGCCCCTCACCCCCTGCTATATGCCAACTCTGAGATCACACTACAGTGGAAAAAGGGCAAATTCACCATTCTTCCACAGTATCACAATTTTGCACAAAACAACTGCCAGCATGTATGATCAGTACACAAGTGTGTGTGTGCGTGTGTGTGTGTGTGTGTGTGTGTGTGTGTGTGTGTGTGTGTGTGTTTCTACCCATTCATACTAGGCTAGTGCCTCCTTTCAGATGGGATTGCAAATAGCATATATACTGAAAAATCAGAATAAAATCAAATATTTTATATAACTCTCCTTTTATAGTTTCCTCCCACATCCCAAAGACATGCTGTAGGTGGATTGGACACTAAGCTTGAGTGCATGCATGTGTGTGCCTTCTGTGGAAGGTTGGGCGCTGGGCTGGCAACTCAACACCATAAAAACTCCACTGCCAATCATGAGTGGACAGGTGATCCGCTGTAGCAACCCCTAACTGGGAAAAGCTGAAAGAAAAAGAAGATTGAGAAACTGGTTTAAGCTCAACTGTATGTATGTATGGCATCACATGATTTTTCTCTGTCCATGTTAGGCAAGGGATATCTCAGCACATAGTACTGCAGCTGTTCCTGTTTGAGTAGTTAGTTGCTTCCTTATGACGAAGGATCAAAGGTTTTATTGGATGTTGTTGCATGCATGCACGCATACACACACAAACACACTGGTACTGTGGTGCAGTATACTCAAACACATGTCTTGTCAATAGAGTATACTGCTATCTCTTTAAATCAAAACTTACATTGGTTAATAGTAAGAGATGCTCAACGTCAGCTCTTTACCTCTTCTGTTGTATGTGTGTGTGTGTGTGTGTGTGTGTGTGTGTGTGTGTGTGTGTGTGCGCGAGCGCACGCGTGTACATGTGTGGAGATCAGCATGCATGATCATACCTCTCAACCTCTTATTGCAAGAAATCTAGATATAACTGTAAATAACAACGGAGGAAAAAGCACAATAATAGGGACAATTTTCAAATATTGCTCTTATAAACTTATAGAGTTGAAAGAGTAATGCATTTTCCATCAGCATGAATTTTTTGAAGGATATTCAGTCTGAAAATCAAATGCCTGTCATTATTTTCTGACTTCAGTCCTCATGATTTGCCAGAAAATCAACAAAAAAATTATCAGAAATGTCCACAAATATGTGGCAAAAAATCTGGACATCATGCAAAAATCTGGATAGTTGAAAGGTATGTGCATGATAGGGTCTATATCACGTAATTAAAATTCTTTAAGTTCGAACACCATATGTTCAAACCTATATGTTCGAACTTACAGAATTTCGACATGTAAAAAAAAAAAAAAAACAGAAAAGAAAATAAAGGGTTGTAAACAGGAAGGCAAGCCCCCCTGCACCCCCCCACACCCCCCCACTCTTTAAATATACCAACTCCAAGACTGCACTACAATGTGGTAAAGGAAAATGCCCCCCTGCTTACAACTGTCAGGAAGTTGTTCCTGTTTTTTTTTTTTTTTTTGTAGTTGAATTATGACAACTTCGAACATATGGTCTCGACCATATAACATTCAAAGTTGTTATACTTCGACTACGTGATATAGACCCTGCATGATATTAAATGGGATTTTGCTGGTTATGATTAGAATAATGGCCAGATAAAGGGATAGATGTAACTATGCGTGTATGTGTTTTGTAATGTAGGCATGAGTGCTTTTGTGTTAGGATTAGAGTTCAGGAAAGAGGAGGTAATACTTTTGACAGTGTGTATGTGTGGCAGTGATTGCGTGGTGTTGAGAGTCAAGTATGATCAGCCGTGTGTGTTTTGACCTGTCTTGTGCAGTTATACTGTTTGGGAAAGGGATTTTGGTAATGTAATTGACAGGGGGTTGGTTAGCAGTGGGATTAAAGTTAGGGTTATTTATGACATGAGTAAAGTGACACAGGATACAAAGCCCCTAGCCCCACCTCCAGACATTGCTTTATGAAAAATTCTTTATGTAAAGTACAAATGTTCCGACAAACAAGGTCTGTGTGCACCATTAAGGAGATCCTTGTTCTTTTAAATACACTGATTGTGAAACACGTGTGTTTGTTTTTCTTTAGTGGTCAGTTTTGTTTCTGTCATTTATGTATTTAGTATTTCATCATAAAGATAAATGATTTATATTTAAATTTACCATCCAAGAAGAATGAGAGGGCTCTATTTTTACTTGGGTAAATAGTTCAAGTAGACTAAACCCAGTAAAGACTCCTTTTATCTTGGCACACAATGTCAAGCCTTTGCAAGCTCCTTATCTTACTCCTTTATTTTTATACTGGCGAATCAGAGGGATTTGGGTGACAAAGAGCAATGGGTTTGGAGAAGAACTGAACTTGACAGCACATTGATACTGAATGGCCACATGCCTACAACTTATATCAGCTTCATCTTGAAAAAGATTGCATATTAAACACCATATTCCATCCATTGGCATGGATAATTTCATGTATTGTTTTGGTGTTGACTGTTATTTTGCTGTTATAAAGGACTTTTAGACAAAGACCTCATTTGCCTTTAGCAAGGGCACAATTTTGCAGGAACACTTTTGATGATCTTGTCAAGCTTTTCTGCCATAATTCCAGTGCTTATGTCTTCTGGCAACAGGCTGGCATGTGTTCAAGAATCATATTTTAACATTTTGTGCCCAACACAGTATGGGTCCTATCTTTTCAAAGTCATTATTTTGACTATACATTTATCCTGTCAAGATCAATCAGGTCTTCAGGTGAAATGCTGCTGGTCATTGCTAGAATCAGGATACAGATTTAAAAGCAGGTGATCTTTCACTCATATTACTTCAGTCATGAGGATTAACATACATTCATAAATCTGGACCAAGCCCATGAAAATAGGTACCAATCTGTATGCTGATTATCATAAAATGTGCATACATAATTACATAACCCCGCCCACTCCAATGGAATCGTGGGGTACCAACTTTCAAACGCAAACTGAAGAACAGACAACCAAAATATGGTACCAGAGTCCCCCTGCAGCAATTCCAATGTCCCATTACCTGGCTATTTTGCCACATTTACCATAAACACTGTGTGCATACTGCTTTACTTCTACAATGATTATTTGAATTTTATTTTTTACATTTTATAGCACAATGCACAAACACTAATAGACATCTGCTATACAAAGCAATACTATCTCACAATGAAAATAGACTTGGCATTAAAACTACTCTGCACTTGAAAGTCACATTCATTGAAACAGCATTGAAACCCACACTACATCCAAAGAAAATGCATCTGGCTAGTGGTGGATAAATATTACCTTTGGGCTGTTTTCAAATCATTGACACCTTGCACACAAAACAAGAAACATACATGTGTTCCTTGATACACCTTCCTGACTTTATTAAATGATATTCCTTGTATAATACAGCACACTTGTTAGACAGAGCACATTTTAAATGTATTGTTTGAATATTTTTCCAGTAGGCCATGAAACAAAATGCATGAACCAATAATGACAAAACGGCCCAGTTCAGAACATTTCCATCATAAAAGTCTACTTCCGCACCCACACTATATATATATATATATATATATATATATATATATATATATATATATATATAATAGAATGTCAGTAGTGTAAGCCACAAGAATCTTGCACAGCTTCTCGCACACTTCTTTTCAATTTCATTTTTTTTTGGGGGGGACAAAAAACAGGGACACATTTTAAACATTGCTTGTATAATTTTGGAAAGTCGTTGGAATAAAATTTTGTGTTACCACCATGCATTTCACTGCCAAGACTTGAACCCAGTATCCTGTGCACTACAGTCAGAGCAACATACCACTATGCCAAATAGACAGTTCCCTTAAAGATAGGAAGACTGATACTAAAATGGCTATCACTTAGTGAATTCAGTTATCGCTTCTCACCATAGCTCTCAATGTCTTAGCACAAAAAAAACCTGGACAAAGCTAATAATGGGGGAATACAGCCCCAAAATAAGGACACATTTCAAATACTGATCTTATAAACTTAGAAAATTGCTAGAATAAAATGTTTTGTGTTACCATTTATTTTCTGAAGAATATGAAGTCTGAAATTCAAATGCCTGTCATTATTTAGTGAATTCAATCCTTCAGTGATTTGTCACAAAAATCCTGAAAACCACAGATTTTAAGAAAAAAGATCAAAAACATGAGGCATAAATTCACAAGTGGTGGCGAATAGGGACTTTAGGCTCTTTTTACCTTGTACCCAAGGTACAGGGTTTGAGCCGGAGTACCTCTAGCCACCAGGTGTTTTAAATTGGGTCATTTACACACACACACACACACACACACACACACACACACACACACACACACACACACACACACACACACACAAACACACGCACACACACACACACACACAGTTCAGATATCTGAAATAGATTCCTTCTCAAGTGCCAGAATAAACATTTCTGTTCACACGCTGCTCTGCCAGTCCATTCAAAATAAACCGCACACAAATGCAGCCAGAACAGAATCTGTTCTGTTCACGACTATGCAGTACCAGGACATCCCGCAAGTGCAGCCAGTCCATTCAAAATCAAACATCACACACACACACACACACACACACACACACACACACACACACACACACACACACACTGTTCAGATACCTGAAATAGATTCCTTCTCGAGTGCCAGAATAAATAAACATTTCTGTTCACAGACCGCTCTGCCAGTCCATTCAAAATAAACCGCTCGCAAGTGCAGCCAGAATCCTTCAGTCCATTAACCACTCTGCAGTACCTAGGTGCAGCCAGTCCATTCAAAATAAAATAAAGCATGTTACCTGAAATAGAAAATATTCACAGTCAGAAGACTTCCCTCTTGCAAGTGCAGCCAGAACAGAATCCTTTCCATTCACTGCTCTGCAGTACGCAGGACCTCCCACAAGTGCAGTCAGTCAATTCAAAATAAAACATTCCTTCTCAAGTGCAGGCAGAATAAATAAAACATTAACATGTTTCCTTCTCGGGTGCAGCCAGAATAAATAAAACATTTCTGTTCACCGCTCTGCAGTACCCAGGACTTCCCGCTTGCAAGTGCAATTCAAAACAAATAGTGAGTGAGCCAGCTGGCCTTTGAGCTCAATTCCGACAAGCTGGTAGCCCTGATGGAGCTGAGGTCATTGTGTATGTGATGATGTCAACTCAGAAAGCGCGAAAAAAAAAATTAAAAAAAAGCTGGGAAAAATTTGGAAATGCAGTGGTGCCTTTCGGGAATCATGGCACCCCATTATTTGGACCCTAAAACTCGGTAAACACCAAGTAATTTGGTACAGTTGGGATGTATGTAACTCTGTCTGCATAAAAACATACTTATCGCAATTCAAACCCTGCTTTAAGTTTTAAAACACTGTTTTATAGAACACTGATCATTCAAGCCTGGAAATTCCATTGCATTAACCCTTAGTTGCCATTGCAGTTACTTACTTGAATTCTAACATCTCATTAAAGGAACCACCCCTAAATGTTTGCTGTACTTGAGCAATAACAATGAATTTAAATCCATGTTCCATATCACCCTTGATATGTCTAAATAATGCGTTATTCCTGTCTTTTTTATCTATGCTATACATATGCTGATGTATCCAAATCGTAAGACAACCTATTGTTTTCCCAATGTAGT
This sequence comes from Protopterus annectens, assembly GCF_019279795.1. Classification (NCBI taxonomy): domain Eukaryota; kingdom Metazoa; phylum Chordata; order Ceratodontiformes; family Protopteridae; genus Protopterus; species Protopterus annectens. Next base: position 592,521,690 of record NC_056748.1, read on the forward strand.
ATCCTGGACAATTTTGATACAGGGCCAGACATATAACCCTCTTGGAGCTACAGTTGCATTTTCTCTTTAAATATATACACCTGTAGTTCTCCAACTCTACCAAATTTTGCTCCACTCTACACTTACATTGGTTACAATAACCACATTTAGACATTTTTCCAGCCACTAGGGGACCACTTTCTCTCTCCACCATGTTTTTAATACAAAACTCTCTTATATACCACTCTAGGGACATTCCCTACTGTGTTAGCCCAGCCCTTATTAATTTGGAAGACACACCAGTTTTTTCAATAATATGCTTTATACCATAAAAATCATTGTTGAATGTTAAAATCAATGTTCTATTAAATTTTTGTTCCATGTCTTCATGGTTTCCCTCCACAATGGGGCTAACCCCTTCTTTCTTCCCTAACAAAATACCCATTTCTTCTTTAAAGCTCTACTTCCTGAAAAATTCCATCTAAGGAAGCTGTCAGGGTAACCTCTTTTCCTAAACATATCCTTTAACACAGTACTTTGTGGTTCAAATTTTGTGTTCTCTGAAACCATCCTAGCTAATCTTACCAGCTGTCAATTTACTAGGGATTTACTTTGGTGGTATGGATAGCAGCTAGAAAAATTTAACAATGAATTAAAATATGTGGGTTTTCTGTAAATATTAGACTTAAACCTGGCTCTTTCCTTATTTTTCTTAATGGTAATGTCCAAGTAGTTAATACACTCACTAGACATAGTCATGGTAAATTTCAAAAAGTAGTGGACCCATGGAGGAAATTAAAAAGTTCCTCCAGCTTGTTTCTCATGTCAGCCCAAAATATAATTATATCATCACAGAACCTCCCATAAAATGACCAAGACCCCCTGCACTCGTAATTCAACACTCAGTTTAATTCCCTGTAGGCTAGAACCATATTGGCAAATATGGGGGCACATGCTGCCCCCATAGCTACTCCTGTTTTTTGTTTAAACAGTTGGTCTTCAAACATAATGAAATTATTGTCAAGTATTACTTTCATTAGCATTCTCATAGTTAATGCCTTACTTTGCTCTATGCCACTGTATTGCCATAAAAGGGAGTAGAACCAGTCCAACCCTACACCCCATGTGGGATAACTAAGTATAAGTCGATTATATCAATGGCCACCAAAATTAGATTTTCTGCATACAAATCCGGGGAGATCCTGTACAAAAAATCCCAGGAATCTTTTAAACAGGGTCTATATTTTTGTAGTATTTTTTTTGTGTGAAAATCAATATATTTTGCCATGAAAAATGTCTTAGAGGCCCTTGCATCAACAATAGGTCTAACTGGGGGGTCATGGATATCCTTATGTAGTTTAGGAATTCCATATATAACTGGTATTCTTGGGTTTTTCACTTGTAAATAACTGAACTCAGGTGGGGAGATAGGAGATTTGGCTGTTCAATAATAAATCTTCCAACAAAAGATATATTTTTTGAAAAGAATCATTCATTTTATTAATTCTAGTTTCTTCAAACTGTATGTATCCATGAACAATACAGTAAGCATTTTTTTGTATAGTCATTGTTATTAATGACAACTATCCCCCCTCCCTTGTCAGGTTTCATAACCCTAATATCATCTTTTTTACATATTCATTTTAATATTAGGGATTCCTCACAGTTTACATTTCCCTGTCTGGTCCCACTATTGTACTTAATTAACTGATGAATTTCCGTCTCACATATTTTTTCAAATATAGACACAACTGGAAACAACTGAGGTTTAAATACACTTGGTCGTGTTATTTACATGGTTTTTAAAATAAAAAGCTAGGTTTAATTTTCTTACAAAAAGTTTCAAATTCAACAGAACTTCATCTATTTTTGCTCCAGGAACAAATGCAAACCCTTTTTTTAAAACATCTGCACATTTTTCTGAGATCATCATACCACTGTAATTATTAATTTTAAAATCCCTACTGGTGTTAGAGATATTACAATTAACAATGTTCACATCATCAGAATTATCCTCGTGCTGCATCACTCATGTAAAATGAGTTGTTCAGTTGCTCTCTCCTCCCCACACTCCTCTCTTCCCCCTCCATGCATCTCTGCCCCCCTTGCTGGTAAGACATGTTGCCATAATAACCCTCTGGTTCCTCAGTCTTTTGGAACTCCTCAGAGGGGGGTGAAACTAAAGGGTCTGCCATTTCTGAATAGGAGGCTGTGTGGTTGTCCCTTATACGAGCCTCACTTCCATTACTACTGTTAGTAACAATGAGCGCCTGTCTAGTCTAATTACTGGTGGTGGAGGATATGCTATACAATTCTCATATTCACATTCATCTCTTACCAACTTTTTAAACTTTTTTTTCTTTTAATTCGGACATCATATGATCAACTTTTACAAACACAATAAAATGCACATCCTTTTTCACTTCAAACAACAAGTCACATTTAAGTGAATTATCAGATTTCAGAATAACATCATTTAAATGTCCCATTCTTCTCTCATTGTCTCTTTATTAACAAATTTAACAGCTCACAACCGTGTCTGTTAAAGAGAGTAATCAACTCATGGTACATACTCTGATTCAGAGCAGAGGACTCAAAAGTTTATAAGTATTTTCTTTGTCTGTGCCCTAGTACTGGAATATACTTGAACAAAATTTTAGCATAATTTTTGATGTCCCACTGCACAAATGTTCTGCATTATGTATGTCATTCCACTATACATTTTTTATTAAGTTACTCTCTAACAGAACGGTGGCCTGGGGTCTGTGACATGTGTCTTTTCCTAGTTTTTTTGCAGTTTGTCTTCAGTCTCAGATTATTTTTAAATAGTTTTACCCTCCCTTATCCTTTGAATATCAAGACCAACAATTTAACGTATTGACACATTTATTCCCCAAATGGTTAGCCATAGCCACACTGTTGCACAGAACAAAAGTCAAGACAAAGTGAATCATCATCCAAGGGTAGCAATTTTGTCCCATCCAATGTCCAAAGTGCAATAGCATTAATTTGGATCAAGGTGCTCTGCCTGTTCATACACAAGTGTATTTTTTTTCCAGGAGAGCCTAACCATGCACACTACACTGAGGATTCCTTCCATTTAGTTCTTCCCCAGTTTTGGTAGCTAGGTAAAACTGCAGTATGATTTCATGCTCCAGCTGATTCCTCAGACCTTGTGTTCCCATATTTGATTCCAAGTCACCAACAGTACTGAAAAGGCTCCATCCCTCTGCAACACAAAGCCAGCTCAAAATAAATCAGATTATTGAAATAATGTTATCAAGCATTATGCACTGATTGATTGTTTTTTGTCTTCTTAATTTTCACAACTAACTTCTCCTGCTTATACCATTGTTTGCCAGACTATATCATTACTTACTCTATTTGCAAATCATGATGTCATAGTTATCTGATATTTACCTGCTGATAGAGGATTGTTAAAATTATGATTATATGTTAATTAAATATTTAATCTCCTATCTGCTGTAAACATGACAATCTAGGGAATGTTTTTAGCTTTGACCATTATATACGTCAGTACTAGGATTAGACAGTCATGGTTTAATTCATTTAATATACTCACTTACTTACCACTCCATATATGATATAATGATCCTTAAAGAAAGGTTTGAAATAATTATGTAAAAACATCAACTTTTAGCAGATTGTCTCTATGTGATTGTGATCTACATTGGAGCAGTAGAAAGAAAACTTTTTTCTAGAGTTTTTGATAAAGCAAACTTTTAAAATTCCCAACAAACATGGATGTCTAGAATGAGGGACTGCTGATGTCCTGGCTTTAGTCAACCTTTAGTCAGTATTTTGGACATACTGATGTCATTCCAGGTGATACTTGCTGATTGATTAACTGTTTAATTGGTAAGTATGTGTAAGGAATTGGTTCATTTGCCAAATAGTTTAAATAACACTTTGATAAAAACAGACAGCATTATAATTTTGTTAGCAATTAATAGCCACATAACACTGCTATAACAGAAATAAATAAATAAATAAATAAGCAAAATAATCAGGCAGGCAAGCAAACAAACAGCTGGGCTTTTTGACCTTCAGAGAAATTGTCACTAGTTTTTGGAGCCCCCTTAAAATATACCACCACCATGAGGCAAACTTTCCTGTCAAGAGAATGCAATGTCATTCATTTCCACTAGACTTCCATGTTCACCATAAATTTAAGAAGTTTATTTTATCAAAATCTGTACAAGAAAAAAATGTTAATTTTGTTAGAAAAAAAGGATTGCAAACATAAAGATGTACGCTCCTTGAAGTTTTTTTTAATATTTTTTAAACCTGCAACTTCACTATTTTTTTCCAGAATTACTTTCAAAAAATACTGTTAATGAAAAAGCTGTTTTCTCCTTTTTTTTATCCTGCCAGTATGCAAATTGTGTATCTCTATCCTTGCTCTGTCTATATTTGTAGTCTTGGAATTATGGAAAATTCCATACAGTGATGTTACTATCTTTTTCTGGGAAATCCCTGAGTAATGGGTTAACACTATTAATTCGACCTGTTCTAAGTCATAGAATTCTCAGTTACTAATATAGCATTTCACAAAGATAGACTTCACAAAAATTGTAAAGATTTGATGATGTATATCAAAGAGTGAAATAGCATCCAAATTAAAACTCTTCTGCCACACTATACAATGAAGATGTATTAAGATGTGTTAACTTATATCTTACCACAATTAGCAAACTGTTTGTGTGTGTGTGTGTGTGTGTGTGTGTGTGTGTGTGTGTGTGTGTAAATATATCTATACATATAAATATTTATATATATATATATATATACATATGCATATATACATATGCATATACATATATATATATATATATATATATATATATATACATACAGTCACACACATATATATTATATATATCATGGGCTGCATTCTCTTTATGTATAGAAAGACAGGCAGATAGGTATGAGCTGCACTTATATCATATGTCGATCCTGTCCCTAAAATCTCTTGGTCAGTTTTACAAAACTTTTTCAATGTTGGCAAGTTTTAACCTGCACTATAACGTACTCATCAGCTCACCATCTACCACATCTATAATTAAGGATCCCAATAACTGATTCACTTTATAGCCAGGGATATGCCAAATCTAAATGCCATAATATACTAAACTGTTTTTTGGCTAACCACCTGTAACAGTCCTGTTTCTCAAATTTGGAGTTGCATAGCTAAACTGACTGAAATAATTACAAACAAGTTCACTGAATCACATTTTGTTGAAGTTCAAAACAATAAAGCCAAATGGTTAAGTAAAATTGAATCAGGAGCACAAAAAAAAGACAAAAAAAAAAAAACAATTTAGTGAAAAGTACCTTAACAAGAGTATCCTCCTACCCCATGGGGGTAATTTTCCCTTTGACTGACCCATATTCTATTTATATAAGCATAGTAACTTCATCTTCATACAACTACAGGAAGAGAGAGAGAGAAAAGACAACAAATAGTGAAACACTAGTGTTACACAAATACAAATTCTACCGTCAGTGATTGTAAGTAACAGCAATCACCATGTTGTTAACCTACTAGACAAATGTCTCTGTATTTCTCCTAGTCTACTACATAGCTATCTGGAAGCCTACCACATTCTAAAAAAATGACATTTGAACCCAATGAGCAACAAGATAAATGAGTTCTTAAACATTCTTTCTGTTTTGATTTGTTTGTGAATCAAATGCCAGTTAACCAAATGAAAGTATGTCTGTGTATCTTAGTTTCACAGGTGTTTACTATGACCACAAGGGTCTTTTTTCATCCCAGCCACGTATCCCAAATCTTTGACAACTTCTGTTTTCCTTTATAAGTGCAAGCAAGGGCTTAGGATGTGAAACATTTGCAAGCAGGAGCATGGGAGATGAATCATTTACAGTCTGCCTGTGTCCATTGCAGGCATAGATTAGGGATGAATTTCCTGTCCCCATCCTACTGTCCAAGTTACACATGAACTGGGTTATGGAGGAACTCTTCTTCACATGGATGGGGAGCCTGTTCCAGAGAAGGGGCAGTCTCTAGGATACATGCATGTCTCTCCAGCAGGTCCTAGGACTTGCATGCAATGTATACTGTAACTGATGATAAAAGTATATGCAACAGAGAAGGCTGTGGGTGGTAGTATCTTGTGACTAACAGTCTGTTTAAGTTGTGGGTCCTAAGTGAATTTTCTTAGTTCTCAAACTAAGCATTTTTCTTCTTTTCTTTCAGCATGATCATATTTTCTGCACCCTTTTAATCCATTGCATTCAAATCTTTGGTTGCTTGGGTCTCACCAAAAACAGAGCCCTCAAATAAATAGGATATACACAGACACAATCTATTAAATAAATAAATGGATAAACAACTTTTGAGCATGTGTTGACATGCATTCTTTTGGAAATTCACGGGATATTACCCACCTACTCAAAAATATACTTTTAAATCCTCAAAATGTTCCCTTTTTTATCATCCTGTGTTATTTTCCCTAAAGTGGAATAATGTGTTGTTGTATTGTAGTTGTATTATAAAGATTTTAGCAAATGAGCAGCACAATAAAGTACATAACATGGCACACAGACCTATTTTTAGTCAATTAATTGAAATGCCAGAGAATCTGCTGCAAAGGGGATTTTTGACTGACATTGATCAGGAGGTCCTTGAACCCAGTTAGAGGAGAATAATCAGTCTGTAGGACGATAACAATGAAAAGATCCATAAATTGCACCCCCCCCCACCACTACCAGAGGCATACTTTGGCACTTATGGTATATACCTCTCCATACCTCTCAACCTCTTAGTGTAGGAAATATAGAAAAAAAAATCTATAATTGGGGGGGCAAAGGCCCAAAATAGCAACATATTTTTAATGATTTTCTTACAAACTTGACAGAATAACAGGTTTTGTGCTAGCATGCATTTACTGAAGGATATGAAGTCAGAAACTCAAATTATACTTACTGACTTCAATCCTCAGTGATTTGCTAGAAAATCACACATTTTATGAGGAACAAACCAAAAATATGAGGCAAAGATCTGAACATTGTGCATACATCTGGACATTTGAGTGGTATGTGCATCCCTCCTTTTCATTTCAGATATTTAAAGTGTACACCAGTCCAGTAACATCCGATATAAGTAGGCTCTGTGGGTATAGCAGTGCAGTATGTTCCCCAAACAATGTATTAGTTTATGTTTATTGGCATGTGTGTCATGCCTCTCAACTATACAGATTTCTGCAGAATGTCCAGACTTTTGCCTCATATTTTTGATCCATTTCCCATTAAATAATTGTTTCCTGGCAGATTTATTATCAGGTCATTAAAGACTAAAGTCAGAAAATAATGACGGATATTTGAATTTCAGACTTCATACCCTTCAAAAATTCATGCTAAAAACCTGCTATTCCATCAACTTTCTAAGCTTGGAAGAACAATATTTAAAAATTGTCCCTATTCTGGGGCCTCTGCCCTCCCCCCATTTATGGCTTTGTCCAGATTTCTTGCTCTAAAAGATTGAGAGGTATAATGTGTGTGGTGGTTGGGGACAGGGCAGATGACTAAAATTAATACATTTACATAGCTAAACATGCAGCTGAATAAATACACAGAGTTGCTGTTAGTGTTTGAATAAGCCTGAACGTGTTTGTTTCTTTTTAGTTTAGCTTTTCAAGGTAAAGCAAGCAGTTATGGTACTTCAGTAGCTTTCCTTTCGCAACACACACCACACCATGCCAGTGAAGTGAGCTATGCAAGCCGAATTTAAATTGTGACCAGTGAATATACAAATGTCCGGAAAGTAATTTATCACCCCAAGCAACTCGTACTAAAACTGAAATGGTGTTCTCTTCTCGGTCTCTCTCCTGGGTAAAAAGGAGCATCACACCCGTTTGGGAATCGGGGGAGCTGACATTTTTGCCCTTACAATATGGATTCCACTGTTGATCTGGTTAAAGCATCAGTGCCTTATCATGTGAGATCATCTTCATCGTACTAATTCTGACTTCCTGTGACAGATTAAGGCACCAGAAGAAGCAGAGCAAGAATCGTTCAGGCATACAGAATAAAATGAAAACAGAACAGACTCTGAATTTGGCGATTTTTTTTTTCTTGTGTGAATTAAATCTGGTCTATTCTGCCTTGAATTATTTAAGCGAAGTGGTGCAGTAAGGTAGACGGTGCTTCTCGCCTGGCTCAGTGCACTGCTCAAACTTGGTGCTGATTTCTGCAGAGAGACCCTTCAGGATTGCCAAGGTGCCTCCGCCCCCTACTGCCGCCCAGTCGTTAGGAGGCTGCTGCTGTGTTAGGGGTACTAGTTGATGTGCAAGGCAATGCTTGGAGAGAGACTTCCTCTGCGTTCTGGGGAATTCGGGATCGCCAACCTCTGTTAAGTAGACCACTGCTGAGACACTGGGATTTGCCTAAACTCTTCAGGCTTGGAAACCTTCTGTTTGTGGGACCGCGCAGCCCTAAATATATGATGGAAGCGGCGCGATATACAAGGCACCTGTGTGCCTGTCCAGTACGCAGATGACCATATCTGGAGTAATATTCATCGGGGTGCAGTGGAACCTTTTGGATTTTGTATCTTTCCCAGCAATGTGCTCATAAAGTAAGCTGCAAGCGGCTGCCACTTGGACCTAACAGAACCGATGTGTGCTGCTGCAGAATAGTATCAGCAACTGCTGCGGCATACTTAAGGTAATGCCTGGTTGTATGCACCACCACTTTCGGATACTTCAGTCTCATTTAAAGAGCTTTTTTTCATCTCATATCCTTGAACTGATGTAAGAGTTGCACACCAGAATAATGAATTTAATGCATGTAACTGCTCTATCATTCTGTAAGAAATGGGCATGCTAGGTTCAGTAAATATAACCTCAGCCCCACTTCCTTTGGGTGTGGAAATATACTAAGTATGTAATATGTTGTAAAGCACACCTGATCTGCCTAATCTTAAATGTAGAAGTAAGTTATCATTGCCAAGGGGTACAACATATACCCAGTGTAAAGAAATGTAGGATCCATTTTTTCCTGAAATTATCTTATTAAGGCTGATTTGACAACGGCGTATTAATTCTCAGTAATTGTGGAAAACTGCTTCTCCAAATGATCGGTGCTGCTAAGGCTCCAGAAGTTGTTTAATAAAACTGTGCACGGAGTGACTCATATTGTCTGTTCAACTGATGGGGGGGTTGCTGATGTAGCTTATAAAGTAGAATATGTTTTTTGCATTTACGTATTTTACGTGCCTTGGTGCAATGTCTCATATTTAATACACCAGACCTTTTAAACAAGGGCAGCCGATGTTTCTCTCATTACATTAAGATCAGGCATAATGTAAACAGGGGGATCATTTCAAATGAAGATGGACTGAATTACATGGTCATATTGTTAAACATCAGCCTGCTACTATCAAGTGCAGTGCCGTTTGAAAACAATGTGAAACAGCTGCACATCAAGGGCATAGTTATTGTTTTGTAGGTACAAGGTATTTAAATAAACGCATACTGTGACTGACCCTGACTGGTGTGTTTGGGGCATCAGCACAGAGCTTGGTGAATTTACTGCTAATCTGTATTTAAATATGTCTTTAAGAAAGTGAAAGACCAGTTTGTTGTAGCTGGCCAGCATTCTTTCTCGTGTGCTGCCAACTCTATCCAGAAAATAATAAAGAACACGCTCACTCTCTTTTTGATGCAGTGATTTAAAGTATGCTAATGTCATTTTTGCAGTAACATTGTTCTTATTTTGGAAGAGTTTGCGCTTTTTTAAAGTTAGGAATTCACATCCGTCCATTTTACTGCATAAACATTAAAATATTGTTAAACTATCCATTAAATCTTCCTCTCTCTCTTTTTTAACCTTTTCACTAGCGGAGTTATTTAAAGGAAACGTGTCGTGCTTCTGGATATAAAATGTAGAATGTTTCCTACATCAAGATTAAAAAGACAGCCACGGATCTGGCAGATGACTGGGGAGCCACCTCCCTGGATTTGGATGGTCCCAACGGCTTCAGCTTCTGGTTTGGTGCGAATAGCTGCTGTACCCCCTCCAGTTCTGTTTGCTTCTGCTAGCCCTCCTCATCTGTTTCAAAGTATTTCTGGCTGGCAAGTTCCCTGTGATCCCTTCCTGCCTGTGATGTCAATGCCTTCATTGCCAGAACCCGCAATTCACCAGCTGTCTTTGCCTAACGTTCAGGTAGGACATTTTAACTTGCGGAATAGTCTTTATTGTTTGATATTTTGGCAAGGTGCAAGAGCCAGAGGAAAATTCGTAACTGTAGTAATCTTGCATTTTTTTTGGCGCGGGACCTTGCTATAAATTATTATAATGGTACAAGATCGATCATCACTTTTCATTTATTACGTGTTTGTTCCACTAAAATGCCATTACCAATCCAAGCTGTATATACCTGCTTTGGGCATCAGAATTTATGCAGAGCTACTAATAGATCGTCAAAGATGATCTAACTCTCAGACTCCGTTTACTAAAAAATCATTGATATCAGTCGATTATTTATTCATTTACATTGACTGCTTTTTTAATAAATGCCTAGTGATAATGATTTCCTTTTATTTAGGAGACATCTACAATGTTTTGGCTTATGTCAGTCTGTCAAGTTATAAATTGTTTGGCCTTCTAGTTAAGTTGTTGTGGGTTGTTTAAATGCAAACATTTTTAAGGGTGATTTGCTTTATTAGTAAAAGTGGCGTCGATATCACACATGTTTGTTCAGGTGTTACACTCTCTAAAAACTATACGCAAAAACAACATTCAAGCGTTGGCCCTTAATATTAATCTACAGTGTGTTGTAGAAGATGAACTTACAACAGATGGTATCACTGGCACATAAGATCGGTGTTCCTGTGCTTTGAGCAAATAACCCAGTAAGAACATTTTTGAATGTCCAGCATCATACTATTTTGTTCGCTGACTGATGCTTTCATGCGAACGTAGCCATCCAGTGAAGATTTTCATTGATAATGGTACAAGACAATAACGGTGTAAATGCATATACTCATTTTTGCAGGATTTCTTCATTCTCTTGTTCAGGTGACAATCTAAATGTGAAATGTGTATACCTTATTTCTGTTTTGTCTGATCGTATTGGATCTTTTTGTAGGTAGTGCATTGCGTTATCTACATGCCAAGACTTTACAACTAGTGATAGCTGTGCACCTTGCACCACTCATTCATACTGTGCTCAGATCAGTGTGTTATTGCAGGAGCAATTTATAACATTGTAATACTACTGGGCTATGTTTAAAAACCTTGATGTGCAAGTGTTGCTAAAATGGCATGTCACTCAACTCAAAGCTTTTTCTAAAATGAAAAGGAAAGGTCTTTTTGAGGCTTGTTGCTAGAAATTGCTTAATGGAAGTTATACAAGCCTCGACAACAATGTTAGACTCAATCCACTTTGATCAAAAAATCTTGCTAAGCTGACCTGGACTTCATTATCAATGCACTTCTTGCATTACAGAGTGTTTAAAGGCATGCAGTGGACTTACTACTATCCCAGCCTGTTGTATTTTCTTTGGCAGATGTCCAGCAATATCTGTAGGAATGCAGTGCTTACCTTTACAACTTGAACATATCCTGCCCAGTATCTTTCTCCATTGTCCCAGTTTTCGCCCACAAATTGAAAACATATAAATTCTGGATCAGAGAGTTATGAATAGTTCTGAATGCATCAAACAAATTAGTCTGTATCACATAAATAAAAAAAAAAATAATGTAATGCTAAAGGATGTTATGCCACCAGGACTATTTATTGTATATACTTAATTGCTCCTATAGCATTTTCTTTATGTTTAACAGTTTTCAGTCCATTAGAATATGATTAGGATTTCTTCTTGCATCACTAATGTATATACCTCTTTGGGTAATTTGGTGGAGGCAATGCCTGCAAAATGATGATCTTAGACAAAAGCCTGAACAGTCAAGTAGCGTGCATAATGATAATACAAAAACTCATGAGGGAATAAAACAAAGGTCTCTGGTCAGTTACTTTTAAAGTAAGATTTAGAAAATGCATGTTAGCAGTTGGGAAATTTTGCATAAGCATTAAGACATTTTCAGAGGCACAATCTACTGCATTCAGATCATATGAATAATATCTTAGGTCCATGTTTCTTGAATTGTTTATCAGCAAGAACAACACTTTTAGAAATAGACTTATTACTTCCATGTGTATGATTATACTGGAGTTCTATCCAACTGATTGTAACTTTGGGAATGAGAGGGTCAACCTTAAAAGAAATTTTCCTGATCTAATGACTTCATTTTCTTTGCTTTATTTTTTAGACAGTGGTAGAGGTTAACAGAAATGTTGCTGTTTAAAGGTATCTGAATGTAGCATGGATTGAGCGAACCCCTGTGAGCTTTTACTGTGTAAACAAGTCAATCTTATTAGGTAGGGGACATTGAACTTCATACCACAGAGATTTGAGACTTAAATGGATGATTATGCTACACAGAGAGAGAGAGAGAGAGAGAGCTTTCTGTCGAAAGGTGCCAGTAAAAGTCAAAACAAAGACGGCAAAGCATTCCATGTCAGTAAGCAGTCAAGTCCTGATGGCGTCCTGTTTTATTTTTGGAAGAGCTTGTGTCTGGCCTCATAGCACTTGTTACTGTATGATTTCCCTTGATGCCTCATTTAAAAGTAAGCTGTTGTAAGTTAAGGATTGAGATGTGTATCTAAGTATTTTTGCATTGAGAGGAGGGATTGCACTGCATTATCTTCAAGCCTGTAGACTTAAGATATAATTTTTCTTAAGGTTATAGTGTGAGATGCTTCCACTACATTAAGCATATAAACTGAAATCATAAAAGAACTGCATTTTTATTAAAACAGATGACCAGACAAGTTATTTAGTATTGTGTTATCCAAAAAGGCACTGTAAGAGGACATTTCATCATCAGCACTTATGACAAAGCAGAAATCTTTCCATTTTTTACAGTGAGTGTTGATAAAAGTTATAAACTTTAGATATCTTTTTTTCTGTCTTGAGCTCTGTTGTACTGTTTTTATAGATACATTGAAGACTTATTTAGTTTGCTTTTATTCTAGGCGGTATCTTGAAGTGACCCATACATTTCCATATATATATGGGTCTTCTGTGTTTGGTCAATGTTTCAGTACTTCGAACTTTACTTGTACAAAGCCACTTGTTAGAAGTACTTAAACTTCAAAAACTGACTACGGAGATCACAATACAGGGCGTAATGGAATATTCCCTTTTCCTCGCTGTAGTGTGATCTTGGAGTTGGTATATTTAAGTAGGGGGGTGTGGGGGGCACAGCCACCCACATGGGGGGGCTTGCCCCCCCTGCAAAAGCACGTTTTTGTTATTTTTTTTTATATTTGTGAGGTGATCGGGCGCCTAGACTTCAGTGAAAGTGTACTTTCATTGAAATGGGGTTCTCCTTTTCGTTTTCGGATAAGTGAAATTTCATTGTAAAGTAGTAGATATATATATATATATATATATATATATATGCGCACACACATGTATATGTGTATATATATATATATATATATATATATATATATATATACATACATTTTTGACATATACATACACACACACATGTGTGTGTGTGTGTGTGTGTGTGTATATATATATATATATATATATATATATATATATATATACACACACACACACACAAACATACATATATATATATATATATATATATATATATATACATACATACATACATACACACACACAGACACACACACAAATATATATATACATACATAAATATATACATACATATATATATATATATATATATATATATATATATATACAAATAGATTCACTTTATATCCTCGAAATACTGAAATGTCAAAATTCAGTATTTCAAAGCTATAAAGTTGAATTTTTGAAACACAGAAAACTCAGAAGCTTGAAATTAAAAATCTCGCACACCGGAGATTTTGTATTTTGCGCTACTACTGTGCACGCACACACACACACACACACACACACACAAACACAAGCTCTCTACTGCAAAAAAGCAGGGGAGCAATCCCCCTGCACCTCCACCCCCCTACTTAAATAGTCTAACTCCGAGGTTGCACTACACACAAACACACACACACCACCACACAAGCTACATTCTGCTCACACACACACACACACACACACATCACAGCAACAAAACACACTAACACACACCACAGCCCCTACCCAAAACCCTTAACACATGCACACACACACACACTTTAATCCTTAAACACAGCAGAACCTCAGAAGTGCGAAATTGAAAACCTCTGGTATTCGAGGTTTTGAAATGTGTGCTTCTAAACTTTCGTTCTTTTCAGGATTCTACTTTATGGGCACAAAATACGAATTTCGACATTTCAGTTTTTTGAGCTTCTAAAGTGATTCCATAGATATATATATATATATATATATATATATATATATATATATATAGATATACACATATACATATATACATGTATACACACACACACATATGTATGCATAGCATAAGCCACTGCATATCTAAGAGGTAGGATGATAATATAATAGGCAAGAATGCTTTTGATAAAGTCATATTCAAAAAGTGTTTTTATAAGGACTTTAGCTGTTTAGAAACTATCCTAAAAGTAGTTGCTGTCATGCATGGAATTTTATTTATCATGGGCATTTAGTAAATTAACAGTAGTTGCTTTATCTGTTATTAAAGCATTGCCATTTTGCACATCTGATCTTTTAGACTTGATCTTAAATAGTGTCGCCATTCCTCATGAGGAAGTCGGTATTTACTATCATAGACCCTTACCTCTGTGAAATTCACTCACCTAACCACCAACAATTTGGGAAACTCAGAAGAAATACGGCTAGGATTGTAAGGGCTCTAGGGCCATTAGTCTAGTAACCTATGAACCTATTTCTTTTTCTGTACAACAGTAATTCTGTTTTTATCTGTGTTTCTTTTTTTTTTCTATTTGATTGTTAACACAATAATACTGTTCTTTTTTCAAAAGTCAGAGATATTGTTTTTTTTTTTTTTTGCATAAGTTTTTTCCATGACAAGGTTTCAAAATTCATGGATCACTCAGCTGTAGGTTTTTCATTTTATTGTTTTAAGGGCAGTAATTACCATGCATTTATTTAGTATGCCATTGAGTGAGACAGTATTTTTCATGTAAGCACCATTGTAGTCCTCATCATCCTCCTAATTTAGTTTGATATTTTTATAAGACATCGGACCATTCTCATTAATGTAATGATACATAGCACTACCACATCCCAGGAAACCTAGCTAAAAATGCAGACCAGTAACCCGACACATTAAGAATTGTATTAAGGAATAAAATTCTGGCCCAGTAATTCATAATTAACAAAATCCTGAAACAGAAGATCTTGGTAAGGGCTTCTGTGAATGAATTCACTGAATCTGCTGTCAGGGCTAGTCAAATGCTATACAGCTGGTCTTTCAAATTTTTAGGATCACTATATGTCTGAATTAATCTCTTATTACATCAAGATCTCTGGCAAGGACCTGTAGGACTGGATAATGAAGTCACAAATTCCCTCAGAATCACTATTTGATAATTTTTTGAAGCAAGTAGTATGAATATAACTCACCTTTCTCATTCCAATATAAACAGTAATCCTGCAAATGTCTCTTTTCCTGGTTGAATGATGTTTGCATTCTACCACATATTAATTCTTAATAGGGTAACCCCATAACCAAGGCAGCTTTTGTCCTGTCTAGCCAAGACATCTGACAACAACTATGGATCTCAGAAATTTGTTTTCAGGTGAGGAGTAGTTAGTACTTAGATAAAGACAGGATGCCCTTGATAGACTACAGATTCTGGCATTTGACATTTAAGTCGGTTCAAATACTGTGAACACCAAACTGACATTGTAAGAGACCCTTGACAACTCAGCTAACCACTGGTTTATAAAAAGCATGGCTAAAGAAGATTTCTTGTCATCTGCTAATGGACAGTAAAACAAGAAAAGTTCCACACCAGATGTAGACTAGCTAATTTGGCAGAACAGCTTGTGCCCCACATTTGCCACTGTTAGTAGTCATCTTACAAATTACAGAACTTTTCATTGAGACTGTTTGGTTGTTATGGTAAGGAACAACTACAGACAGTATGAAAGGGTCATTGTGATACTTTTGCAATTGCTTTTTTATCATGTTCTGCTAGCACTCAATTAGAGTTGTTGCAGATTTCAAGAATTGCTGGGACTGTAACTAAGACCGTCAACAGTGTAGAAAGATATGGATGCACTTTGTTATCATTTAATACATTTTTTAAATGAAATAGGAAATGAAGCAACTGGTGTACTTCCTGTCTGCCTAGGCATCCAGGGAAAAAAAATCCAGCTTCTTCTATAATTATGGGATAGTGCAATTAAAAAAAAAAGTGGCTGCAGAGAATAGGTATATACCTGCTTGCTCTGTGGAATGAGATGGACCAGGCAAGGTGTCTCTCGTTCTGTAGCCTGGATGAGAGAGTTTTATTCTCCAGCTCACTCCTCCCAGCATATCATCATCAGTGTTAGCATTGGCAGATAATGTGGCATGACCATAAGTGCTTGTTTCTGCTCTAGGCCCCCAGATTGGTCTTGTCTTTTCTGTCCTTCCACTCCTCAGGCTATTGTCATCTTCCTGAGCTTTAGCCTGCAGTAGTGCTCCAATTAAGAACTGTTCAACAAGCTTCCATCCACCCCACCCTCACCCCCACCAGGACAGGCATAGACATTGTCTTCTGCTTTGCTAATAAGCATATAAGTCTCTAATCAAACTTAGGTTGTCTGAGCCTTAGTCACAGTTTTACCTAGTAAAATGAAAAAAAGGCTTCCACCACAGCAAAAAGTTCACTGAGAAATTCTGTTAAAATGTAGGCTTTAATAAAATGAAGAAATAAAAAGCACAAATTGTGCTGTTCAAGTTGCAGGTCAAACAGGATAAGCGCTTTCAGTTAAAAAACCTTCTTCAGATCCTAGTGTGTAGACCTGACTTACTGCTGTTAAATAAAGATCTTTAATTGCTCAACCAATCACATACAGCAATCAGATGCACGCCTTCCTTAAGCCTCCATTTCATTTCTTAATTAGGCTTCTCTCTTTCAAAATAGGTTTAATAGGAACTACTCTGTTGAGCCCTGGAAATAAATTAGCTCTGAGGTTCATGATCCATTTGCTTTCTTCCTTTTCAGTTTTGTTGACAATGTCTCCTCCACGGAGGTTAGTAGTCACAGTTGAGATAACCATAAAGCTAAATGAATGCCCTGGATTTTCAGACACATGTCCATATAGGGCATTGGTTACCAGTTTATTCTTGATGTCTAACAGGTGGCGAAGTATCCGTTCCTTAAACTTTCTATTGGTCTTTCCTACATAATAGGCTTGGCACAAATTACAAGTGCCAATGTATATAACATTCTTGGTGTTGCAGTTAGCAAAACCAGAGTACTTATAGCATTTGTTAGTTACCGGATGAACAAAACTGATGGAACATTTAATGTGGCTGCAAGCTTTGCAAAAGCCACATTTCCAAGTTCCTAACCTATTTCTTCCTTCTGTACTCTGCTTATTAGGTATTCCATCATAGTTGCACAATAAAGCCTTTAAGTTCTTCTTGTTTTTATAACCACATTTATGTGTTTCCCCTACAATTCTCTTAATTTTACTGTCAGCAGTTAAGACTGGCCAAAATTTCTTGATGGTTTCATGGACATCAAAGGAGTCAGTGCTGTAGGTCATCATGCATCTGACACTGTTGCTGTTCCCACCTTTCTTCACATCACTCTGCTTCTGTTTCGAGTAGTACGGTTGCCCTTTGTTGTATCGAATGGACATTGCTTTGCCTTTACTCATGACTAATTGTTTTTCATTGTAGCCTCTTGAAGCAAAATTCTGTAAGAGTTTGTCTTGTTCCTGCAGAAAAAAATCATTGTCAGTACAGAGCTTGGATATCCTTTTCACTTGATTTTCAACAATATTCTGAAAAACATGTCTCGGATGCATGCTACTGTAGTATAGCATATGGTTCCTCCAGTTTGGTTTCCTGAATATAGTGGTGCCGATTCCTTTGCTTTTATTCATTGAAATTCTCACGTCTAAGAAATCGATCTCATTTGCTGATGTTTTCACTTCAAATCTTAGAAAGCTAGTCGTTCTTGTCAAATAATTGATGAAATCATTTAGGCGTTGCATACTGCCCTTCCATAGGAATATAACATCATCCACAAACCTATTGCAGAAGATGATGCATTCCTTCCATTCATTTTTCGTATCCATTTCCCATTGCCTTTCCCATTCAGCTAGGACTATATTGGCATAGCTGTTTGCACAGGGGGTGCCCATGGCTACCCCCCATTTCTGCCAATAGTAGCTCTCACCATAGATGAACACATTGCTCTCCAGGACCAATTCCAGGATGCTGCATACTAGATTCACATCCATGTTTACTTCAAAATGAGAGGCAAAGTCCCTTACTGCTTCTATTCCTAGATCATTGGGTATGCAAGTGAATAAATTGTTGACGTCCATCGTCACCAATATGAGGTTGTCTATGGAACTTTCTTGCTCCATTCTTTCATACAGTCTCTCCAGCAGCTGACCAGTGTCCCTCAAGACAGTATGTGCGAAAGGCAACAACTTCTTGAGTTCAGTTTCCACATAGATTGAAATGGGCTCAGTGACACATCCTCTCCCCGAAACTATCGGTCTCAGAGGGGGGTCAACACTGTTCTTATGAATCTTAGGCAACCCTTTGATAACAGGTATAGTTGGATATACCATTTCAAGAAAGTCATATAGATTTTTATCAATTGCTGTAGTCATTAATTTGTCATACAGGACATTCTTTACTGAGGACATCAATCTGTCTACTTGATACTTCTCGATGTTGTGGTCTGTGTCACTATGGCTTAACATATCCTGCTTTTTGTGGTATGTATCACTATGGCTTAACATATCCTGCATTTTGTGGTATGTATCACTATGGCTTAACATATCCTGCATTTTCTGGGCATACTGTGTTGAATTCATCACTATTAAGGCTCCTCCTTTGTCAGCTGGCCTGAAAATAACTTATTTCATTGTTTGCAATTCTTTTAATGCCTGAAACTCATCCTGTGTTAAATTGTAATAGTGTTTACTTTTTCCTTTTGACCTCCGTTCAAACACCTCATTCTCACATAGCCGTAAGAACATCTCCACAGTGGGATGATTGCTGGGGACAAAGGAACTTGGTTTTTTCAACACAGATGATGTATAGTTTGCACCAGCATTGTCATAGGTATGCTACTGACAGGCATAAAATACTTAGATATTTGTGAGTAGACTTGCTTAACTAGGCAAGTATATAAAATTACTTATTTAGACAGGTTAAAAGCATATCTGGAAAACAAGTCACAGCTAAAAAAGATTAATATAGTGAGAGAGCGCCAATCAGTCTTTTAAAACCCTAATATTAGCATGTCTTCAGATTCATGTTAGAAATGTTCCACTAAACTTAAGCTTGTGAAGAACTGACCAAACACGCCACTGTGGTCACAATCTGAAAAGTCAGTATCTAATTGGGAAGCCCTGCTGTCAAAAGTCAAAAGCTGAGGAACTCATCCCTCCTTATATAAAGTCTTCTGAAACTGTCTGGCATAATTTGCTAAATGCAAGGTCTTCTAAGGCAACATCCATTCATAGCTGCATGGATCATACCTTATCTTACCCATTCATACTAATGATATTCTATTATAATTTAGCTTTTTATATGAAATGTACAGTTGCTGATATAAGCTAATTTGTTTTTTGTTTATTTTTTTTTGTATATATTTTCAATGTAGGAAACATGTATGCGCAGTAGTAGTTATTTCTTTCGCATAATCTCAAACAGATTCCAATATGTTAGTCACATACACATATCTAACATTTCAAGATACTTGAATATGTAATATAAATTGTGACTTTTTTATATTTTTATGCTTTGTATGTACCTAAACATTATATAACCATCATTACACACTAAAAGATGTATAATCTATTGTGTCTGTATTCTTGATTGGGTCAAAATACAATTGTAATGGATTAGGTTTTACTCTCACTAAATGAATTAATTAATAAATACAAATATATTTTTTATCATGTTCATTACATTATTGAAACAAAGAAATGTTGGCCCACAAAGTTAATCCCCCCTACAGTTCTCTTCTGTGTAACGTGCTACCAGTTAAGTCTTTTCTAGAATACAAAAAGTTAGTAATGTGTCTATATAGTGCATTTTGGGTATGTTTCTTGAGTACTTTATAGGGGCATTCATACAACCTCTGCCTCAGTTTCCAAGTAATTCAAAATAAAAAGTTTTCAAGTAGTTTTACATACAAAGATACTGTCACAGGCCATATACTAAACTACATACACCACAAAGCAACCCAGAATTAAGACAATCCACCGTATACCATTGTGTTATATATTGATATTCCTTCTCAACAGAAAATATATGAAGAAATAAAACAGTTAAACTGTAATATACCAATGCAAAATAGTAAAACATTAATACAAATGTACAAAGTGGTAGGCAGGCATTAAAAATTATTGCAGAATAGTATTTCAGAATACACTGGTAAAAAAAAAAATAGGATTGGCTTTATAATTTCACCAGAAGTGATACAATATGTAATTTCTGATATATCAACATTTATATCATCTTCAGATCTTATTCCATCTCATTATAACTGTATCATTTAAATCCTGCTGTCTGTTTTCCTTTGATTTAATCACATATTTCCAAAATTAAAATCTAAGGATATCCTTTGTATAAAAATTGTATCCCTAAATAAATCACCTTAAAAGCAAACTCCTGGTCATCACAGAGGAGCCTTAACAATAAACTGCCCTTTAATGCAAACATAACTTCTGCGATTGTTGCTAAATATAAACTCTTCCACACTCCAAAATTTCAAAAACCATCATTTGGCACAAAAAAGCAACTTCATTAGAAACCAGGAACTGTGTATAAAAAAACAAAAATGAACTAGCACCTCAACGTAAGCCTTCAAGGTTCGAAAGTTTTAAAAACAGTAAAGCACTTACATAGTTCATCAATTAGAATATTACTAAACAGAACAATAGAATGTACCAAAATACATATGAATTTAAATGAAAACAAAGCAAAAATAATTCAGTTGAAACAAATGAGTTCATAATAATAACAACAACAACAAGCCAGTTGAATACAAAAATACATGTATCCTAACTTATATGAAATGAGGTTCCAAGATACTTCCAAAGCTGTTATATTAAATATTTAGGTACTTTCATATTAACGCAACCAACCAGATTTTCACGGTAATACCAGTTGCTTCCCGATGTTCAAATATAAACAGTAATGCTGTAATAATGTGAATTACTGTGCTTTCTTTCACAGTGAATGTTGTTTTAGGCAGGGTTATCATTAAAAATGTGGAAATTAATGTTGCGGTTTACGTATGCACTTTACAGGCAGCATGCCATGTTTTCGTAATACTGCAATACCGTGGGCGTCCCGATGTTAAAATATTACCAGTAGTGCTGAAATAATGTGAATTAGTGTGTTTTGAAGCTATGCATACAAGATGACAAGGATAAAGGCCCAGAAGAATGAAAGCTGGAATTATGCAAACCATGTACTGACTTATAAAGATGTAGCAGTCCACATCTTTTCAGCAGTAATACATGCCCATCACAACAGAAGACCAAAGCAGTGCCGTCAACTATTCACATCCCAAACACATGTTAACATCATCCACCATCAGTTCTGAAAAGCTTTACATCTTGCAAGTTTTCTCTTAAAAATGTTTGATAAAGAAATAGTTTACCATTTGAGAAAGAAAGAGCTCACCAGAAAGCATTTTCCAGCAGTCTGTTTTTTTCTTCTCAGCATTACTTCTTAACAGTACAAGTAGTGCTTTAGTCAGTAAGGGACCAGCTCTGGCAATTGAAGCATGCATCTGTAATGCACACAAAACAGGGAGAAGATTTCCACGATTGATTCTCTTTATGAATGTAAGTGAAACTAAACACAAAGTAACAACTTATGGTGTTTCCCACAATTGTTTTCAGGCCATCATGTGTATTATCGCAACCGCAAAAATCTGGTTGCGATAATACGTAAGTACCAATATTTCAAAAGTAATTCCCCATTTTTGGGCCTTTGCCTTCTTTTATTTATGGCTTTGTCCAGATTTCTTGCACTAACAGGTTAAGAGGTATAATGTGGAGACTGCAGTTTTCTTTTACAGATTATGTCTGGACTGCTGCAGAAAGATGCATTTGCAGTTATAATTTTCTTTGTATAGATTTCATATTAATGTAAGGGAAATAATTTTACATTTTGTGCTCTTAAACCACTTGAGTTAAAATATTTGCGTTTAAGTGTTATGTCTGAGTGGAGAGCTCACTACTGCAAGAAAGCATTTAATATTATTTCTGCTTTAAAACGTGGGTATGTATTCCCAACTGATGTGTGTTTTACTTTGAAGCTTATAACTGCTTATTTCATATTGCTTAAATTCTCTCAGATATAAGCTGAGAGAGAGTATTTCAGCCTACTAAGATGTGCCTGAGGGGTCTATATTATGTCAGTGAAATGGCATTAAAGCGAATGCAGTTTTGACAAAAGAGCGAAGGCTCAGGTCAGCAATTTTTTTCCGAGGGAAAAAAAAATTGCTTGGCCTGAGCCATGGCATTGCCTTTTACCCCACTGTAGTGCAATCACAGAGTTGGTATATTTAGTTGGGGGGGTGTGGGAGGTGAAGTTATGTTCTGTTGGCCTACTGATTTTTTTCCCAGGGAAAAAAATCGGTGACCTGGGATTTTGCTCTTTTTGGGGTTCAATGTATATGTGTTGGCAAAATGGCATTCGCTGTAATGTTGTTTCGCTGACATGATATAGGCCTGTACCTTGAGTCTTTAATAATTTCAAACTTAAGATTGTTTTGCTAGCTAGATATATTATTTCTTAGTGGGGATACTTGTTTAATTTTCAGAACTGGTTTGAAATAAATTCTTAGTGGGGGATACTTGTTTGATTATTCACAATTGGTTTAATGTTTATGTCTAACTGGTATAGCTAATAGTTTATTGTTCAGGTCCACACACAATGAACATGGCAAGTTATTGTACTGGAAACTTTGCAAATGTTTTCCTGGCCCAAATCTGTTCTAGAGGTATAATGACATTGTCAGGGTTTGTAGGTTGGAAGGGCGAGGTACAATGTATTTCCTGACTGGCATATTTGGGCTAAATCATATATGAAGGTATATGGATCACATAGCAAAAGGGTGCTTCCCCAAGCTGAAATGGACACACAAACACCAGTAGGATGAAGGGCAATTACATATATATATATATATATATATATATATATATATATATATATATATACACACACACACACACACACACACACACACATGTATATGTATGTATGTATATATGTATGTGTGTGTGTGTGTGTGTGTATTTTGTGGTTACTTCAGTTTGTTGGACGTTTCCTGCATTAGGATGAGTGTTGAAATAACCAAGTAGAGTAGTAGAGTCTGATGTCTTTTTATTATGAGGTTGTATATGCGAGAAGATACATGAGGGTTATGGAGGACAGAAGTCAAGTAGTGCACTATATTACTTATGTTGGTAGTGGAGGGTGTGTAATACAGTGTAAACTAAATTGTGATTGCAATATAGATATACAAATATGGATTCTATTTACAGCCATTTGTTAACTAACCATTCAAACTGACCATTTTCAGTGACTCTAGATCACTTAGACTGTATTCATCTCTCTCACCACTCTTCAAGACAAGGTGATCGCAATTTCACAGAAAAAAGTTTTTAGCTATACTGTTCATGTATGACATTATTAGTATAGAGTAGAAGATGTGTTAGTTTGTGTTTGGACAAGTTTGCAGTTTAAATGGTGATTAGTAATTGCTTACTTTCAAAAAAAAAGATCACCTTTTATAAGGACTTTGACTTATTTTTGATTGTGACAGCTTCATCTATTCCATGGCCTGGGAATATAAGTGGGGGGGGGGAGCTTTGGAGTACACATGAGATGAGTGCAGGACATGGAAGCTGTCTCTGGTAATAGAGCAGATAGTCCTGGACTTGGTAGTGGAAGCAGAGCAGAGATATGAGGAAAGACAGGGGTTATTGTAAAATACAGTGTAGAGAGGGATAGGAATATTTATAGACTAATTCCATAGGCCAAATAAAGAGAATCTGACCATCCGTATTAGGGAGATTCTTCAGAGTTTTGTGGGAGATACTAAAGGATATTTGTGCCTGTGCGTATGCATGGAGGGGAGTGCAGACTTTAATGTGATCTTATATGACAGAGCAGTTTAAAATGTATAGGCGAAAAGAGCAACATATGTATTGTAGGAAGGAATTGCATTACGATTTTGATTCATATTTCTTAATGGATGTCTAGAGGACCAAATATGAAAATAAACAGAAGTGGACTTTCTTTAGGCATAGTGAGAAGAAAAACATTAGGACTGACTGTACGTTTCCGGAAAATGGCCCTATATGGGAGAATGAAGACATTTTTGTCTGTTAAATAAGGGTTCTGGTCATCGTCTCTTGATAACTCGATGGCTCAACGGTAGGGAAGAGTATCAGTGAAGCTGGAACTGCTATGACTGGCACAAACAGGACAGAGTCATATAGTTACAGGAGACACTGTGGAGAATTATGGAAGAAAATATCTCCTTAAAATTGTTCTTTGGGGGTTGGTAAATAAGGTATTTGGTGGGTGGACTGAGGGAAGAATGGCAAGATCATTTACGAGGGGGGATGGATCATGCACAGGAGGAATTAAGGATAGGTCATTCATAATCTAGATAGCTATTGTACAACAGCAAATGTGGGTATATGGAATGAATTTTGAAGTATTGCACAAGAAGAAATGTTGGCTGCAAGAAAGATTCCAAGACTTATTCCACTAAGGCAAGAAATAATGTTGGATATGGGAGCATATTAGTGAGCATGTAGAGAAGCATATAGCTTAAAGGAGAGACAGGAGCAGATCAGGGTACAGAGTTTGAGGAAAAGGTTACAAAACACAATTGATTATTCAGTAGAGGTCAGTGAAGGTTTTGTCTGAGACATGGTAGGGTGGTAGCCTATATGGGATGGCTAGGATGCACAGAGAGAGAAAGAGGGAGAGAGACATTAAAGAAACAGTGGTGTTTGGAAACAAAGTCACCACTAGTGATATAGTGGAACACATACATATGTTAAAGAATGATAAGATAGATAAATTCATAAGCAGTAAGCATGTGGGTAATATAATGCCACCTATTAACATAATATTTAATTCAGGGGGGGGGCTTCTTCATCATTATGGCAGGATATGAATTTAATGTGTTTGCCAAAAGGTGTAAAGACAGAGATGACCCTGAAAGTTACAATATCCCTAATAAATGTAATAAATGTTGATGTCAGGGTTATTCTTCCTTATTAAGGAAAACTGATTCAGGGTGTTAAGCAAAATGTATGCAGAGTCTGCTATGTAGAAAATAACTAAAAATTACTGGCATCTTTTTTTTTAATGAAGTATGTTGAGCTGCAGAAAGGAAAAGTGTTTGGAAACATTGGTTAAGAATAACATGTTATGTGAGTAGTGGGCTTTTATAATGCTTCTCCCTTATGAGTAGTGTTAAATGGGTGCACACATTGCTTGCATGATTAATATACTGTATAGACACAATGAAGGGGTGCCCACTACTGTCTTTTTTTCTTTGTCATGATAATATAATGGTAATGTAAGTATTAGGCTATAGGACTATCATAAGCCATTATGAAGCCCATGCAAATGAGTGGCATTAATTCAAAGTTCATATTTATTTGCAGAAGACTTAGATGGTGGTGGTGGTGTTAATGGAGAGTATAGAGTAGTCTGCCAGGTATACTGGACACATTTCATTTTTGTCATGTACTCGGGATTGAAATGCCATCTCCAAATATCTGTTTTAAACTGGTAAGAGATGAATATAGGGTACAGGTGGACCTTTCAGAACTGATGGAATATGGAACCAATTATCTGAATTCAACACAATATCTAATATAGGACAACATTTTTTCAAGAACTGGGAAGTTCTAAAGTAGGCTGTATAATATGTTAGCTGGGTATGTAGGACAAATGCATTGCCATCCATGAAAAACGTGATTAAAATTGCAATTATGCCATGCATTGTACCTTGCATGGCATAAGAGGGTGAGCAAAAAAATGAAAAAAGTATATAAAAGATATGTCTGGCTAGAGACAAGGAAATGTTTTCAGATGGACTGACTAACTGCTCTGAATGGTAAAGGGGATGGGCTTGCCAGATATTACATACCATATAGAAGAAATTTCCAGAAAAATATGCAAAGTCTCTAAAGTCTTTACTGCATGTTGGTGTGAGTGGACAAAAGGCCTAGAGTGGGTATGTAGATAGGATAAAGCACAGGTCTACACAATATCTGAGAAAAGGCATGGCGTGTTCTTCAAATATAAATAGAGGACTTTTAAGTGATATAATGGGAGGAATGGGGAAATAGGGGTTTATAGGGAAAAAGAACATCTTAAGGTAATGCAGAAAAATTGAAGCTCTTCACAAAAGTGAGTAAAGAATATTAAGTCCCGAGGGGATGGAAGACCTTCTCAAAAGTAAGTACAGAATTTGAAGTTTCAAGAAGATGTTGGTTATAGTACGTGGACTTGCAAAATTAATTTTTAAAGGAATACAGGGAAGGATTGTAGAAGGAAGTGGAAAAAAACACAGGGGAGATAATCTATGTTGACTGATGGAAATCTGATTCTACTATTACTTCATGCAAGATCCATGGAGATTTGTCGAGAGAGATAAGTATAGCCTCTGTAGACTTAAGGTTTGGATTGGAAAGGAGAAGGTTTGTGCTGGGATGTGCTCTAAAATAAGGGAAATCATAACAGTGACAAATGTTTGGCTCATTACACGACTAGATGAGTGAATGAAAAGACAGGGGTGGAACAACTCTGCTTCCTGATAGCAGTGTTTGTGTGTGTGTGTGTTATGTGGGAGGATACCTCATGTTATGGGAATGCACCAGGATTTTAGCCTTTGAAAAAGTTCTATGGAAGTGGAACTAGTTGCCAGTTTCTTGGCCCTCCTTAGTTTTGGATTAATTGACAAAATACAAGCAGGTAAAGCATGCTGGATCAAAAGACAGTATATGGAAGCTTTGGCTATGAGTGGGTAGGTTAAATGTGTACAGATGGGAAAAGACAATGAATTTGAGGGGGAGGTAAGTGAGGTGGTTTGGGAAAAGTTTGGGGAGGTAAATGATGCAGAGGTATGACTGAGTTGTGGTGAGAATGGAAGCATTTCACTGGATTTGAAAGTGTTGAGGTAAGTGCTGGGTGAGTTTCATCAGGTACAAGTTATGAACTGGTAGTATTATGGAGGGGGAGCTAAGGTGTTAAAACAGTTTAAGGATGCTGGTATAGGGAGAGGTTGTAGCTTTCCCTTGATATAGAAATTAAGCATAAACTGGACAGCTTTGTCAAGTAGATAAACCTTAACCCTACCATACCCAGTGTCATTGTCCCACCAGCATAATAATGGATTTTTGGAGATGGCATTTCAATCCTGACAGCTTGCCAAAAAAGTAAATTTATTGTTCCAGCCCATTATGATAGTAAAGCATAATATACTTACAAGGAGTAATACTTCATCCATTTTCTGCAGGCTGTGCCACAAAACTGCATTTGACAATGTGAGGTATTGCCAGCTATCAAAGTCAAAATAAACTTTATTGTCATTTAGAACTACACATGTGTAGCCTAAATGAAATTTCATGTATCAGCTCAGTTCTGGAGATTACAAAAGAAAGTGAAACAGCACATACAAGTAGAGGAATAAACATAACTATCAAATGCAGTACTACTCCCAATACACACAAGAAAGAGAGGAGACATTTACCAACATTCATATACGAAAATAATAGCCTCCCAGAGTTAAATTAATTACTCTATTTAAATTATACAAAACACACTACAGATTCATATGCTTACTATTTGTCTAATATTGCACTTGAGTGAGTTAAATAATACTGACTATGGATATAATAAATAAATATTGCACTTACTTGGAATTCATGCAAGTATATATTGCACAAATAAATAAAAATTGACTTATGTGTCCAGACCCCTGGGACTAGTGCCCAAGTTCAGAAGTCTAATCTCTGTAGGGTAGAAACTGTTACTGAATAGTGTAGCCCTGCAGTAGATGCTGCAGCATCTCCTGCCCAATGCCTGCTTCTTTAACAATCCATTCCCAGAATGTGTGCTTTCTTGTATTATTTTGGTGGCCTTTCGGATGCTTCTTGTAGAATAAAGATGTGTCGATGGAAGACTGGAACCTGTTACCATCTGCAACCCTCACAACTCTTTGTTTCTCCTTAGCTTCTGTAACTGTGCAGCTTCCAAACCACACTATGAAGCTGCAGGTGAGGATGCTCTCTATTGCACCTCTACAGAAGGTGGAGAGAATATAGAGGAAGCTTAGTTTTTTCAGCCTTCTTAAAAAGTAGAGGCATTGGTCCACTTTCTTAACCAGTTGGCTGGGGTTTCTCGACCACAAGAGATCCTCTGATATGTGTAAACCCAGGAATTTTGTACTCTTAACCCTCTCCACACTCTCACTATTGATCATAAGCATTGGGTGGCTATGCCAGGAGAAGTAGGGAAGTTGATGTGTAACATATGCAAGCACAGCAAGCTGGAATTTTATAAAGAATTAGATGTCATTTGTATATCAAACTGATTTGTGCAGATGCTAGTATTGAAAATGTATTGGCAAAGTTGCTTGTGTTAAAAATGTATGAACAGTGTCTCCTGCTGGACAGAGAAAGAAATATACATGTATTATTTTAACTGTTTAATTATGTATGTTTTAACAGAGGAAACTGGATATTTTAACAGAGGAAACTGGAACAGAAGAGGTTAACCTCAATCCACCTACCTTTGAAAATAGTTTGAAATTAAATTACGTGGTTTAGGCTGTAAAGATTGTATATTACAGTTTTCAAGTACAGTCAAGGATAAAACATCTGTACTAGGAAGCTTTCTGCATTGTCTTTGGGGTAAACTCATTGCAACTCTGGAAGGGTGGAGGTTTGAAATTATTTTATGACTTTCAGGAGCTGCAGCAGATCTTAGCAAGGCTTTTTCTGTGTGTATTATTGACACATGTATGCTAAATCCTGAAAGCTTCTAGCCAAGTGGGGTAGCATGGGAACCAGAAGTCAGATGACCAGATGTATGTGATGTCATTCTGTAATCCATCACTAAAAATTATATTTTAATACTAGGTGAGACTGAAGTCTCATTGCAGTCTGTTATTGGATCCTGACAAAGGAGGACCCCACACCTACTTCATCTTTCCTTGCTCTAGTAAGTAACCAGGGAATAATAATTCTTTAGCACAGTCAGGAAAATATAGTTAGATTAGCTGAGTATTGTTTTTCTGTAACTGTGTGATCCTGTCCACCTGTGATACTTTTAATATTTCTGTGATTGAAACTCTAGTGTTTACTGCAAACAGATATTACATATTTTTATGAATTTGTATTAATTATTATTAAATATATTTAAACTTTACATTGTGTCTGGTCCTTTAGAGAATATTTTAACCTTTGAGAGTATTTATATGTATTGGTGACACTGTGGCCACTCCTGAACGCCTGGCTGTTTGGTCAACATTATCTTATGTATTAATATTAATTTCACTTGGTATAACTAGATAACCTTGTAAAAGCCTTAGAGTAGCTGGCATTGGAGTGTCTGGTGGCAGTGACTACATTATAGTCTGGGCAGAATGGGGCATATCTAGTAAATCTGTGCCAGCCTTTCGTGTGTGTGTGTGTGTGTGTGTGTGTGTGTGTGTGTATGTGTGTGTGTGTGAACTGCTTGGAGAAGGGATGTGAAGCACTGGTTTCACAGAGAATGGGTGCTGGAGGACTTGGCTTGGACACTCGGCTGAGGACTCACTTCTAAAGCTGTGCCAGGGGTGAGTCTTATTGTGGATATGGAGAGAAAGAGAAACCAGCCCCAGGACTGAGTGCATTCCCTGTGTGCTCTTAGGGGAAATTATGCTAGATGCAGAAAGCTGCATCTGGAAATACTGGGTGTTTCCAATTGTGTTCCAAGTGAACATCTCTCTCCATTGTCAGTGGTGAGGATTCAGGCTCCTCGATTCTTGATCCAGAGTGGGGATGTCACACTGCAAATGCTTGTTATTTAGCTGATTATGTTCTTCTCTTGTCATTGTATATTTTATGTAACTGATATTGATCTAATGATGTAATTTTGTATTCTGTGGAGCTCTTCTCACCAGGCCTCTGCTGAAAAAGGGTTATTTTGCAGTGGGACTTTCCACAAAATGGCCAGGATTCAGAATTTTTTTTAAAATACTGCTACATATAAGTGCATACAAAATCAGTCAATGTTTTATAGTTTATAAATGTGTATACATATATATGCATATGCATGTGTTTGTGGGCGTGTGTGTGTGTGTGTCTATAATTTATATACATGTGTGTACAGATATATATTTATATACATGTATGTGTATGTATGTAAACATTTATGAATGCAATAAAGAAAATGCACATATTTTAAAACCTTTTACATATTGTTGATAGTCAGCTTTCATTCAGTATTGCCACTGTGGAAGTTAAGCAATTTTCAACAGTAATGTGTATTTATATTATTTTGCAAGAAAAAGAAATTGCTTATTTACTTATCCACTGTATGTGATTACTCTCTTGGAAGAGTTGTAGTAGTCTGACTTTTCAGGTGCTGTGTTATTGTCACCGTGCAGGAAAGATTGGAAGAAAAAGGATAAAGCAAATGTTTAAGGCATTTTAAGTACTTTCCAGTGTCACTCACTGCAACAGTTTTGAGCAGCATAAGTAACTGTGTCTTGCAGATTAATGATATTTGGATTCATAGCAGTCTGTGCATCTTCTGAACATCTTTTGGACTAAGAATTTTCAACTTTGTCTAAGATCATGTCTAGCAGTAGAGCTTTTGAGGAAACTGAAATATTCTGACTAAGAGCCTTGTCATTTTTGGCTTAATCCCCTGAGTATGGCTCACTGGTATTTCATTTAATCTTGAGAATCTTTAAGAATTACTTGGATATGTTTCTGGTGACATCTCAGAATGACAGAATCTTCAGTTTGGGCCATATAGGACCCTGGTTCAACATTTTTTTGCAATGTAACACTAACTGTCTCTGACCTTCTATTCCATTTTGGACTGTTTACAGGACAGGTACCATTTGGATAGAATGTTGTATGTTATAAAATGCTCATGAGAGCCCTTTTTCATGATGGTTTAAAACAATGTTTTTTGGATCAAGGGTGGATTTCAGCTTGTTTATATTAGCCCTGAATTTTTCCAAGCATTAGCTTGTTTCAGTGTGTGAAGCAGCTACATAAGACATGAAATATTGATGATCAGGTTGTTGAAGAAACTTTTTTGTGGTTTAGACTTTTCTTTCAGCAGCTCTGTTGGACGGTGGATTATGTAAAATGTATGAACCCATAGTCCACAGCAAACTGTTGGAAATCTGTAGGTTAACTACGTACCATGTAGCTAGTCCGATGTCTATGACATAACTGGTAAACAATTTTAAATCTTACATTATTTTGATTGGTACGATATCTCTAATTCTCAAGAGTGATAGTCCACTGCTACATGGTAGCTCTTTCCTTCAAATTCACACAACTTAGGAGCTTTTTTTGTCAAGGCCATTTGGTAAAGGAGTTGGTAGTAAGGGCTTTAATCTTTGTGCATGATATAATAATGCAATTTATACAAACATTTTACAATTTTCATGTTGATATTTGATCAGCATACAAACATTGTGGCTCTTTCACAACATTTGGTAATCTTTGGGGTACTTTGTGCATTTGTTTCTATACCTTAACATGTAAAGAAGGCATAATGATTCTGCCTTGATACAGTAGCAAACCATCATGTTTGCATATTGTTATTTTTGCTCTGATAGTATAGTACTTGTACATAAAAGGCTTTGTCTATGTCTAATGATGAATGCCAGTCATCCCTTACATACTTCTTGACTGTAAACTCATTGTCATGGCTTGCCACTTGCTTCAGTTTATCTGGCCGTTTTGTGGCCACTGGTCAGTTTGACTTAATGGTGTGTACATAGGCAGTACCCATCTTTTTTGGCAACTAGTTGTGTGTGTTCAGGTGTTGTGTCCTGGATATCATATTAGTCATGATTACCTTCTAGACACATGAACTGCTCTGTCATTAAAACATCTCAGTCTTATAGGCAAACTTTAACATCTGGTTGTACTTTGTCCAAATCACAGAAATAAACTAGTGGAGTCTTTGCATTTGGTTATTACAGAGTTGGAAATTCTCTAGTTCTAACTGGTATTGTGAGAACCTTTCACATACTCAAAATTTCTAAGCCATACTTTTTCTACATGCAGAAGTCTCTTTTATAAGTTAGCATTCTGGAGCAATTGGCAGCAGGTTTTAAAACTGGTCAGTCCATCTGGAGTAAAACAGCATCTAGGCCTTGGTTACTGGCAGCATCACTCTCAGCTGTTTGTTTTGTAATGTAGTAGAACCTGATATTAACATTTGTTGAACCTTGGGACTGAACATTTTTCCATGACCAGGTGTGAAGGCTGCAAGCCCAGCTAGCTAAAATTTTGTAAATAATTCTATGTAATTTGTGAATATTAATACATTCTGTAGGTTTGTCTTACAAATGTAAGAAAACTATATGTTATGTATATATTAAACTACTTGTGCAGAAGTGTGTGTTGAACTGTATGTTCAGTACTGAGCTTCAAAAATGTAACCACGGTGTACCTTGCTGGAAAAGAGTAGAAATGTGTATAAACTATATGTCTATGCAAATGTATGTTTTCATGGTAGAAGTTGGAACATACAGAGTCAGCTTGCAAAACTCTAAGAAAATAAGTTGAAATTGTTTACAACTGTCATATAAAGTTATTTAATGCAAAGAGACAGGATGTCTAGAGATAGGAGGATTTTCTGTTGTCTGGAAACAGAAATAATTACAGGTTTCAAAGGTAAAAGTATTTAACTGTTTTATGACTTCCAGTTCCAGGCAAACATCTGAAAAATAAGTATTTTTGACACAGAGGTGACAAATAATGATGTAATCTGAGATAACCCAGCAGAAATGTTTGATAATAACTTAAAAAACTATATCAGAGAGTGAGTCTATGTATTTTGTATTTGTCTTTGGATCTGACAACATCCCCCCTTCAGCATGTGTCTGGCTCTGTAAGTAAGACTTAGATTACAGTGATTTCTCTTAGAGATATATGGGAACTTAGTAAGATTAGTTTAGATGTTTTCTTTACTGATGTGAGACTGTCCTGGAATGTTGTTTGGATTCTGAACTCTGCTGTCACAATGTTGAGTTATTGAGTCTTAGCTTGTGCTTTTATTAGTTATTATTAAATATTTTTAAACCTTTTAATCATGACTGGTTTGTTTAGAGATATTTAAGCTCTTAAAGTACTTGCATGTATTTGGTGACACTGTACAGGCTACTCTTAAATAGCTTTGGTCTTGGAGGCACCATTTGGATAAAAGTAACATTACACAGTAGAATTGGTCATCTTTTGGGAAGAGCCTTATAGTAGATGATAAGAGTGATTGGTGGCAACTGGTACTACCTTATAGTCTGGGCAGAAGGGGGCATAGCTAGTGAACCTGTGCCAGTATTCCCCAGGAGTGTCTGTATGTTTGTATATAAATCAAATCTCAGTGTGTGTGTGTGTCAGCTACTCCGGCAGGGACATGAAGCACTGATTGGACAGAGAGGGTGCTGGAGGTTTTGGCTTGATCACTTGACTGAGACCTTAACCCTATAGCTGTGCCAGTGGGAAGTCTTATCGGGATCTGGATAGAGAGAGAGAAACCAGCCGACAGACTAACTGTGATCTCTGTGTGCTCTTAAGGGAAATTGTACTTTACTGTGTGTGTACTTGTCATCCTCCCAATGTGCACGTCCCTCACTAGTGCTAGTGGTGAGGATTGAGGCTCCTTGATTACTGGGCCAGTGCAGGGGCGTCACACCAGGGTACATGTTTCTTCAGTTAAACAATCAGTGGATTTAATGCACTAGAGAGATGTGTTATGAGCTTGCCCAAGAATATTTATCATACCTTAGTCTTGATGTAGCCTAGTTACACAGGTTGGACTATTAGCTCTACCAAGGCATAATGTTGCTTGTATTTGGATGATTCCATTTGTACTTATCCAGTGAGTAAAATATTGGAGCTCGAATTTTCCATATCAACATCTTCTATTCACTTTCAAAAACTATTTTTTAATGGTTGGAGAAGTTTATTCTGTCTAGTGTCATGTGTTTCTTTATAAGGACCAATCGGTAACACAGCATCCATAACAACACTGTGACCATGTCCTTTCAACAAGTTTCTCATCTCATATTGAAACATCTCTGCTGTGGAAGATATCAAATATGGCAGCCGTTTGCATCAAACTCTTCAAATCAGATTGATATGCTTGTTTACTTTTTGCCATCTTTTCTGTAGGGATATTTGTCAAAACCCACTTGACATATCTAATGAAAAGAAGACTGTTTTCAACCACATTATGTGCAATGTCCTGCAGTGTAGGTAGAATAAATATTTCTTGAAAACTACATAATAACAAATCTTTTTCATCTCAATGAATAATCTTACTCTGCCGTTATTTTTAATTCCTGGGATCACTGAAGCACACCTGTAAGATGGTCCCATTATACTTTCAATCACACAATCAGCTTGCATTTGTCTAAATTCTGTCATTAATTTGGACAGTATTGGAAATATAACTTTTCTTAATATGTCCAGGGCAGGTTCCCTTCAGAATCTCGAACTACTTGTTGTGTCTTTTGGCTTTTCCCGGTTAGGGGTCGCCACAGAGGAACTCCGGTCCACTAATGATTGGCAGTACATTTTTATGTGCCGAGTTGCCAGCTCTGACGCACAACCTTCAATGAAGGTACGCCCATTCACGCATGTCTCCACACAGAAGACCCTCTAGCTGAGAATCGAACAGAACAACATCTAACTGTGAGGCGACAACGCTACCACAGCACCATCACCGTGGATAGAATCTCGAACTACAATCTCAAACTACTAAAATCCCAAATTTCAGTAGCCTGAGACCAGAAGTGTGAAAGTGCAGAATACCAAAACCTCAGAAGCACGGAATTCAAAATCCCAAAGTTCAGAGATTTTGAATTAGTGGTTCTGGTATTGTGGTGTGTGAGTGGATGGTTGAAGATGTAGGTAAGTATTTGTGTTTTACGGGTTTTGGGTAGGGGCTTTAGTGTGTGTCCGTGTGTTTTATTAATGTGATGTGTGTGTGAAGGGAATGAGCTTTCGTAGTGGTGTTTTTGTGTGTTTGTCTGTGTAGTGCGACCTCGGAGTTAGTATATTTAAGTAGGGGAGGTGTGGGGGGGCACAGCCCTTGCCCCCCTACTTGTATGTCGGGTAGGTATTTGTGTATGTGTAGGGAGGTGTATGTTTGTGTCTGTGTGTGCGGTATGTTTTGTATAGAAGTCGTGATTTTAAATTTCGTGCTTCTGGGGTTTCGGCTTCATGGTCTCAAGATACTGAAATTCGAGATTTCAGTATTTTGAGATTATGAAGTGAATCCATCCAGGGCACATAGGACACTATCTTACTATATCTTTACTGGCATAGAGCAAAGCATACCAACTTCACAAAACAAATTCACATTGATTTAATTTATTTTAGCAATCAGCCTCAACTCATGTGTTACCATTTTTATTTAAAATATTATTTATATATGAACCTTCTAGCATATAACTCAAAAAATAAATAAAGCTCACTGGAGGGATAGGCATTTAACTCAAAATTAGGCATTTAACTCAAAATTGCCTAAACCTTTAGGATAAACTTCTAATGCATGTTAAGCAGTTAACACGTTGTCTTCCTTTAAACATAACCTTCAGGGCTGGTTGGGTAGCCCCAGATTTCCTACAGGATTGACTGATATGGCCCTAATGGAGAATGGAGGTACAGCATTAGGGAGGTTTCTAAGAAGCTGTTGTGGTCTTGGAATATCTATGAAATCTAAGAGTGTATAAATTCATACTTGTGCCATTCAACTCAGACATCAAGTCTCTACCAGTCCCTAAAGTTTGTCTGTAAAGCAATGTGTTTTCATTTCTGTTTTACAACTGCTGATTGTTTGAGATGCTTTTGTAGATGGCATGTGATGCTACAGTAGCATCAGTCCCTGTATCAATCTTAAAGATTATTGAAGTTCTATGAATCAGAAGTTGACTTAATGTCAGATACAGAGTTTGACATTTAATGAACCCAGAGAAATGCTTTCTGAATATGTTGTTCAGCTTTATTCTCAATAGTTAAAAGCAACAAAATGTCCCATTTTGTTGCATTTTTTACAGCTCCTACAAACACACTGCTCTGACGCAGCATGTAAATGGCTACATCTCATGAGTTTGTCAAATTGCCAATTACTCTGCTTGTAATGGGCAAACTTTCTTTTGCCAGTTTATTTTTTTTTTACTGAATTTGCCATTTTGGTTGTATTTTGCCTCACTCACACTATTTTCAACAGCTAACCATTTGAAATGTCGGGACCCGCTTGAGAAAGTCTTGAAATATGGAGACTAAACTGTTGAAAGATCTGACCTACATAAACTAAGTCTGAGATGCCATTTCTATGACAATTCCCTTTTGTCTGATATATGGGTATGTCTGAGTTGGTATATGTAAATTTGGGGGGAGGGGGGAGGAGTGTGGGTGGTGCGGCTTGCCCCATGCAAAAAGTAGTTTTAAAGGAGAAGAGCGATTTTTGAAATTCACTCCTGTATTTTTGTTCTTTTTTCAGCTTATCGGCACTCAGCATTAGGAGTGTCAACTTTTCAATAGGCAGCCTTTTCAGCAATTATATTATTCTATCACTTAGTAGTTTATCCTTTCTAGCATTTTGGTTTGCCTTTTCCAAACTAAGTTACATCTAGTTGTAACTTTTGAGAAACTTCCATATCTGCCAGACCAAGCATAATTCTAACTTTAACTTGCTAATCTTCAATTTTGTCAAACTTACAATTTTCAGGGAGTTCCTACAGTCACCTGAAAAGAAGCTTCAATATACTTTGCCTTCACCTTTGACACACATGTGAAATTATGCTTTTTCATGAATAATAATTCCTTTTTGACATAAATCACCAAGATTATTAGTGACTCATGTGTAACTGTCTCAAAAAACTGTTAGCTTCTCTTCCACATTTTTGTCCATACTACAGTATAAGCTGTTTACTAGCATTTGTTTACTTTCTTTATCCAGTTTGGATACACCTTTTAAAATGTGTGATCCTCTGCTAATGTGATGATAAAGCAAATGGCTCTACAAAGTGAGAGCTGCATGAATAAATGTTCAAAGCTGTACATACTTTATCATCATCACCGCAAGCCTGCTTTAACAACAGGATGCTTAATTTTGAGGGGGATGTCCATTGATTTACAGACCTTGGGAAACTCAAACAATCCTCAGATTCTTGATTTTGGAACCA
Source organism: Protopterus annectens (assembly GCF_019279795.1). Lineage (NCBI taxonomy): Eukaryota > Metazoa > Chordata > Ceratodontiformes > Protopteridae > Protopterus > Protopterus annectens. Next base: position 592,559,338 of record NC_056748.1, read on the forward strand.
ATCATAAATTGAAATATATATTAATTTTTAACCACTATTTTATTTAATGCAGCAACTGCATAAAAGCTCAACCAAAATACCAGTAGTGACTTCGTATAATATTCAGCATTGCTCAAATGTTATAGCATCTTTATGTTGTATTATTCTGAGTGCATCAAAATTGCCCCCTCCACCCCAGTCTGGTTTCATTACTCTTATTCCATAGTTTTGGTAATTCTAAATAAAGTCTGTCTTTCTACAAGACTTACATTACAGAATTTTTAATACCAGGCTATTTTATCAATGGTCTTCTGTGTTTTTTTGTAAAAAAATCCGGACTCAACAATTATATGGTTATGAGGAAGAAAAGCATTACTGGGTTTGGACAGACCATTAACAGTCAGACTACTCAGTTTTTCCCTTTGGATCATAGGTCTAAAACTTGAGTTATTCATTTATGACCTGAGGAATGACAGTATTAAAAATACTGACACATCTACAAGGAATTAATTTAAAAGCTTTCATTAGTATACAGAGTTCACTTTCCATAAACCAAATGTCACTTAAATAGATTACCTTAAAATTGTTATATTCTCTGGAATGTAAATGTAAAGCAGCATTAACATCCCTCTCAAACTTATTCACTATCTTTGGTTATAATTAATTTTTCTGCCACAAATGTTAATGTTTCCTGGCTTTGCCAAATCTAATTGAATTATTGTTAATGAATAAACCATAGTAAGTGTTGTTACATGTTTAGGGTGATTCATTGACAGATGATGCCTTCATGAGAATAGTAAGAGATTCAAGATATCCTTTCCCCAAAAATCAAAGACAATCTGCAGAGCTGGTTTTGAAGGTTTGGGGATAATTTTAGACAATGGCATTTTATCAGCAGTAGTAGCCTAGAACCTGAATTTACTTGGATTACTTTTCCAGTAAACAGATAAGGATACACATGTTGTAGTAATAATGCTACTTTATTTTGGTTCCCTATCATAGAAAAATATGAATGCTGGGCAAGTAATCACAAGGACCATAAAAGACCTAGCCATATGCATCTTTATGTAGACAGAATTAAAAGTGCGTGCCACCCTTTACAAATACTTAATATTGCCTACCTCCTAAATCAAGCAGGGCCATATATGATAACCCTTGTATGAATCTATCTGTAACCATCAAATTATCAAGACTATCCTTAAATGCAGACAGAATAGTACTTTTGACTTGTAGTAGTAACCACAGGTTGGGAATATGTTGAGTTAGAAATCTATCACTTCAGCGAGTCTTATTTATTTGTTAGTGTAAATTTGTTTCCTTGCATGAGAATTTGTAGAGCCACTAGTTTTATGAAGAAATAAGAGGTCAAATAGGATTAGATCTTTTGTCGCAAAAAACTGAGACAGTGATTACCTATGTGCAATAAGTAGACTGTTAAGTATAAATTGAGTTGCGCTAATATATTTTGAGATAGTTGAAGGATTCAACACCTTTATTTTTTTTTTGTAAACCATCGCTGGGGCTTTTCAAGTTGAACATACCAAAGGGAGTGCTGTATTCTACAGTGTGTCTGATAAAGGGAATAGTACAGTGGTAATATGACTTCACCATCTTGACAATATTCCTTTGAACATTAACTGGGACAGCTAGAAGTATTTCATCACTATGGTGGAAACGTAAACATTAAATAGTGAGTTGTCAAAGAAGTATCTTGGTATCTTATGACACTTTTTGTTTGAAGAAGAATATCACATATGACAAAAGAGGTGAGAACAGCTTTTTGCCAAATACTATTATGTTGGATTGTTTTAGCATTTACCCTGAGACTTTTTTCAGTATACTAATATGTAGGTATATCAGCCCTTTATGGAGCAGTTTAATATCAGCAGATGAGCAGACAACAGTGTCCAGTGTGCAGATGTGGCCAACATCAGAAAACTTGATAAATCAATCTTCAGTAATTTTGGCTCAGGTGTCTGCAAAATAAATGCCAAATGGAAGGTGACCCAGCAATAATCCATGTTATAACCCCACTAGTTAGAATTTTACATTCAGAGAAGATTCAACCAACTCTTACTACTTGGAATCTGGTGGATAGCTAGTTTGTAATCCAGTAGATAATATAGGGATTTACATTGTCTGTCTATTTTTTCATTAATGTCAACATGGGGTAGTAAAGTTGAAAAGCTTGGCCAGGTGAAGATAGGCAGCATGTATAAAGTGACCGATGTCCACACAGCCTATGTAACCTTTTTAAAGTGACTGATGTCCACACAGCCTATGTACCCTTTCTAAAGAAGTTTACTAGGTTCAGGAGACAGGAAATGCCCCTCACAAAACCAAACAAAGTGGTGTCTAGATCAGTTATGTTGCCTGTATTTGCATAAGTGAGTTCTTCTATGATGCATTCCATGGATTTGCATATTATATTGATGGCCCAATAATTACATGGGTCTGTATTTGGACCACCCTTATGCAGAGGAGCCACAGATGTTGCTCTTCAGACATCAGGTACAAACCCTATGGATTAGGCTGAGGCCAAAATATTTAAGTGTTTAAGTATATAGTGAAGTTGCGATACTAACAAAAAAATCCTAACAACCACTCTGTGCTTCCTAAATGTGCATTTTCATTTACTCAGATTTTTGTATATCAATGATTTGGGTCAGAAATGTACTATCTGAAACTGAATTAGCTTCTTAAGGCTTGTAGGGATGGTATAAAATGACATCACTACTATTATCCAAATCATACTTGAATGATATAAAATTGTTCTTTACCCAATGCACATCAACTTGCAAGACATCCTACAACTGAGTTGCTGTGATTTTAGTTAAAACCAGAAATAAACATGGGATGAAAGTATTTTTGTAGAGCCAAAAATACTGAAAACAAAAAAAACATTGCAATGTGGATGAAAACCACAGTAGATTTAATGAGCAGTTAAGAGCTTTCATTCTCCTCACTTTTCAGAACTTCATCAGAAATATGTAAAGAATCCATTCAACCACTGTACATAACAAACGTCACATGCTCCTCTTTTGGGGGGAGTGGGATTGACAAACTAACTGATTATAAATTAATCAACATGCAATTAAAGTGGTTGAATAGATTCTTTACATAGTTCTAATGATGTTCCGAAATATGAGGGAACAAAAGCACTTAACTGTTCATTAAATCTCCTGTGGTTTAAGTTGCAATTTTTTTAGGCATTTTTGGCTTTGATGGCATTGGGTTTTCTTGGACATTTTTGTAGATGTTAGCTGATATGTTTTTAGTATGGGGATACCATGACAACATGATTAAACTTTGTTTTTCAGCAATATTGAGAGCAAGCATTCTTTATATGCTCCATTATTATTGCAGTGCTGTGCACCAGGGCCAATTAATCATAACACCACTACTGGAAAAGTATTTCCAGCAATATCTCACTAGATTCATAAAGTATCAAAAATATATAACAATTGGAGAGAGATTCTGCAAAATGAGGATATGCAAGAATCACTAACAGTGAAGTCATTTTTATTAACAAGCAAGGTTGATGTCCTTGCACGGACAGATTCATCACTTTCTATAATTTTGCTATTGCCTCACACATTAAGATTAAATTACTTTTCAGCAAAGATTTTCCCATGTGTGTTTACTCTCATGCTATAGGCTGAGCTTCTGTTATTTTTACAAACTGCAACATAATAATACATAATAATTAAAGTGTGTATGAATATTGGTTGTGGTCCTATCTTCATATTATACCCAATTCATTTTATTAGTATAACAATCTGTGAATCAATGTATTCTTGCTTCAGTTATAGGCAGATTAATGTATTGTTTCTAATTAATAATCAATCAGATTCAATAAACTAGCATGATATAGGCAGTTGTATTGTTTACTTCCCTAGACAACTCTGCAAAGGCCTTATGCATCAGATACTGGTGGAACATCCACTTACTGGAGACTTACTGATTCAGATATTGGGAACAACACTTAGATGCATGATAGGAATTGCAACTATGTTGAATTCCATGCAACAGTTATGCTACTGGTGTAATTTGTCTTCAAAACACAAACTGTGATTTATGACACACACACACACACTGCTATCTACATCTTTTAACTTGCCTCCTTTAACATTGTTTGTCATTAAACAGAGCATACTGAAATAGAAGTCATTAATATTTAATATTTTTCAGTGTCACAGAAAGCTGTAATTTATCTTTGTCCTAGCACATGCAGTGTCTTCACATGGTTCTTGGTGTACACTTGAAATTGATATATTACTAGATAGTTATATTCATTCTTTCATGGAAAGAATGGCATATTACCAGGGAAGCACTTTACTATCTCAAAACACTGAAATCTCGAATTTCAGTACCTCGAGCCAAAAGTGCAGTTGAGTGAAACTGCACTTGCTTGAAATCGGAATGTTGAATCCGCGATTGTGGTGGCGTGCAACGTGGGATTTACTGTGTTGGTAAGGTGCGGTGTGCTGTGGGATATGGTTTGCGTGCCATTGTGTGGCTATGTATGGAGATTCAGGTAAGTGCTTTTTTTAAGGGTTTTGGGTAGGGGTTTGTGTGTGTGTGTTGGGAAGTTTTAGGTGTAGGTTAGGGTAGGTAAGTTAAGGTGTGTGTGTGTACTGTTGAGAGTGGCGGTGTTTGTAAGTATGTGATGTGTGTTTGTGCAAGGGGAATATTGAGTATGTAGTGGTGGATTTAGTGTCTGTCTTTTTAGTGCACCCTTGGAGTTAATATATATAAGTAGCAGGGGTGTGGGGGTCCAGGGGGCTTGCCCCCCCAGCTTATATGTAGGTTAGGTGTGTGTGTTTATGTATGTGTGTGTTTGTTGTAGTGTGGGGAGGGAGGTGTGTGTATGTTTGTTTGTGTAGTGGAGGGTTTATTTAAAAGTCGCGATTTTGAATTTCACGTTTTTGGGATTTCGGTATTGTGTATGTTTGGCTTTATAGTCCCAGGATACTGAAATTTGAGATTTCAGTATTTCGAGATTATAAAGTGAACACATTACCAGACATAAAGGATATAAGGTAGGGGCACCCAGTCATTGGGACAGTTAAGCAGTTCCCAACATGGTCATGATTAGCTGCAATTATGATTAAAGCAGTGTAATAATGAAGGGTTACAACTTGACTGGCTGCCCTGTGTTAGTCAATAATTGTTGCACTTTTAAATATGGCAAAAGACACAAACTTATCACATCACAAGATAAGATGATGCATTAATGGAAGTGAATAGCCAGTGAAAATTGGTTTATAAGGTGTCTGTATCAATTAAACACTGGTTACATAGGATGGGAATACAGCAAATAAGCTATAACCTTTCTACCAATAGGTGTAGATATGCAGTACAGGGATGAAAGATGAGACCTATCCTACTTTATCTTGGTCAACCAGCATGTGACATAAATTTGTGACCCCAACTCAAGTGAACTGACAATAAACGATGTATGTGTCAAAGCAAATAATTTCTGCAAATCATGGAAAATGTAGTTAGACCAGATGAAGCTCTGTTAAGGGCCAACAAGATCATCTATGTAATATCTTTTATTTTTTCATTAAAGGAGTATTGATTTCCAGATAAGTTATAACTTGCTATAGTTCATGGTTCTTTTTTAACTACAGCACATCACTACAAGGATCTTTTTTAATGTATATATGTATATACATATATATGGGTCTAGGACTATTCACTGAAATAACATTTCACTGAAAGTCAAATGACTGTGCACAAATCACTGAAAGCTCAATTTACTGAAAACATAATTCACTGAAAGTTATATTTGGCCTTTTCCCCACTGTTGTGCGACCCTGGAGTTAGTATATATAGTAAGGGGGTGTGTGGGGGACACCGCCCCCCACATTGTGGGGTGTGGGGAGCATAGGCCCCCATATAGTTTGGATATATTTTATGTTCAGAAAATAGTAACTTATTGTAATTGCAAGTATTCATGTATATAGTTCAAAATATTTAAAATAGGTCCCCCCCACACCCCCTTACTATATATACTAACTCCAGGGTCGCACTACAGTGGGGAAAAGGCCATATATAACTTCCAGTGAAATGTGTTTCAGTGAATTGAGCTTTCAGTGAATTATGCATTCAGTGAATTGTGCACAGTCAAATGTGTTTCAGTGACTATCCTAGACCCGTATATATATATATATATATATATATATATATATATATATATATATATATATATATATATATATGTGTGTGTGTGTGTGTGTGTGTGTGTGTAGGTTTACTATCAAAACATCGAACATGTGAACGTAAACCTATCAAAAATGCAATTCACATATTCAAGGTTAACAAATGAAAAACAGGCTGAAATAACAGAATTGCTGCAAACAAAGTCGAATTTGACTTCTGCAATACGAAATCCCTCAGCAGCAATCTGTATGGACCAGATCCATACTGCAGAGCTGACAGTCTCCCGCCACCTATATATTCCAACTTCAAGATCGCACTACAGTGTAGTAGAGGGTAACTCTCCCATTTGCAATGGTCGACAGCAATATCTCGAGTGGAACTGCCTAACATCAGCATTTGACATTTCAACTGCCAACTACATGTTTTTCTGCATTTTACGTGATGCTCATGTCAATTTCAGAAACAGAAATTTCAAGTAAGTAATAGTAAACTATATATATATATATATATATATATATATATAGATAGATATATAGATATATTTAGATTGATAGATGTGTGTGTGTGTGTGTGTGTGTGTGTGTGTGTGTGTGTGTGTGTGTGTGTGTGTGTGTGTGCATGTTTTTGACATGAAATATATAAAACTCAAAACCTTAATCCTCTGAGTAGTGAAAAAAATAAAGAAAAGCAGAGACTGCAGAAAACTCACTTATAACGTCAGTTCATAAAAATATTGAAAATTTCTATCCATCTAAAAATTCCCTATATCCTACACTCCCAAATGCAAAACCAAGATCATGTGTCATCTTAGTAGTGGTACTGCTAGGGGTAGGGTCTTTAGTAACAATGTGTACATTTAGGATAAGCACACAACTAAGGTGTTGCGCAGAGCTTTTAGTAGTGTTACGAGTAGGGTAGGGGCAGGGTTATGGTTAGTACACACAAGTGAGGTGATACAGTGTGGAAAGCCTAAGGCTTAATCTGCCGCTAGCCCTATCCTTTGGCCTATATATTAGATTACTAAAACCTTTACCCTAACAGCACCACTATACAAGACAAAAGGATACAGGACATACACACAATGCCAAACATACAAAACAGTGAATCTATCTCATTACCTAACCCTTACCCTAATCTTTGCCTATGAACAGTCATGCATGCACACCAATCAGTATAACATTTCCACTCAAACATTCCTTTTCCCATGAACTGCTACTTAGAAACTAAAACAAATTGCAGTCAAATTTTGATCTTTTCTACTTTCAGTGTGTTTTACCCCCCTCAAAACCTTTTCAGCCAAATGTACTTTTGTTATTTTGAACTGTAACCATATATGCACCATATCTCTCAACCTCTAATTAAAAGAAATCTGAACAAAGCCAAAACTAAAGAGGGGAACTAGAATAATTGATGGATTTTAAGTATTGTACATATAAGCATACACAGTTGCTACAATAAGAAGTTTTGCATGAGTGTAAATTTTCTGAAAGATATATACTCAAACTGAAATGTATGTCATTATTTACTGACTTCACGCATCAGTGATTTGCCAGAAAATTACAAATGTTATGAGGAACTGACCAAAATATGATGTAAAAATCTAGACATTCTGAAAAATCTGGACAGTTGATAGGTATGGTAGACAGATATGCACACCACCAAGACTACATGTCAGTTAGGTGTAATACAATATATAACTTCTCAGTGTACTGATATAATCTGAAAATAAAATAACATAGAATACAAAAGTGATTATGATTATTGCTTGTAGGTATAGCTATTTATTTCTATTAATGAATAGTGTGGCTTGCTATATGATGCTACTAAAATAATTCCAGACTTGATTTCAATTTTATATTTATGGGGTTTGTCAGATTCCATGACTATTTTAAGTAGCTTTTTGATATACTGATTAGGAAATTTGTGAAGGGCAGATAGTCATTTGTTCTCACATGGTCAAAGTTAATGATAAAGTAGGTTCTACTAGAGCTGGCAGCAAAGTGGAGAAAATGAACGTATTGAGCAATTTTCTTCATTATTACTAAGCTAAGAAGTTCTTCAGAACTTAAACAGTTTCCATCCAACTACTTTTTAAAACTGGTGATAGCGAAACACGTGACCACAAGGAACTGATGAAAATTACTTTCTAATTAGTCACTAAGAATTCTTAAAAGCAACACTGTACTTAAATGTTAAAACTGTTGCAAATTTTAAAACTGAGAACTGTAATTCCAGTGTAAAACTATTTAGTGTCTCTCTGATAATGAGACATCTAATATTGATGAATTAATTCAAATCTAGTTCCTTCTCTGCACGCAACCTGATTTACCAGTGTGCCTCTTGTCACTCAAGTAAAGTATTAAAATTCCCCGAAAAATTTTAGAGTGAACAAGAGTCAGATTGGGCAAGTGGCTCCAACTACAGTAAACAACAAGAACAACAGCTTTAACCAAGAAACACCAGTTCAGGCTTCAGCTTCTACAATCTGAGAGACAAAAAATATATGAAATGGAAAACAGGCTGAACTATGACTTTGAAGACTGAAACAAAGAAGTTGAATAGACAAATTAGACATAGTGTGAGAAAACTTTGAAGAAAATGTATATGAAAATGTTGAGCATAATAGGAAACAATTTTACTGCTACGCAAGATGAGGTAGGAGTAAAGACATACAAATTGATAAACTGTAGATTTTAAAAGTTATCCTCAAACACAACATATTATAGATACATTTACAAAATCTTATACAAAGCAATTTGGCTGTACAAAGGAGAGTAATAAATTGTCCTAGTGATATCCAGGTAACATCAGATACTGAAATCAAATTTGATTATATTGAAAAAGATCTACTCAAATTGGATCCATACAAAGCATGGGGAGGAGACACAATTAATGATAATGACCTGAGAACACTTCAGCATGAGCTTACAATAACATTACATCTGTTATTTACTACATCAAATAAATATGGAGAAATTCTGCATGATTGGAGACATGTACTTGTTAAATCTGTAATTAAGGAAAAGGCAAGTAGGACAAACCCAGAATCCCACACACCTTTACGTTTACTTTCACATAGTAGAAAAATAATGAAGATGGTTATACTGGATAAATAATTGCCAGAATTGAAAAGGTTGGGACTTAAAACCATATATATCAGCATGCAAATATTGAAGATAGCTCTATTATATCCTGTAACATGATGCTCCATAACAATATAACAACAGCTATCAATGAAAATATATGCTGTGATATAACTTATTTAGATTTAACTTCAGCAGCTGATAGGGTCATACATAAAACCCTGATCAATAAATTAGGGCAACTAGGTATTGATGTACTCTTGATAAGATGAACAGCTGCATTTCTTACTAATAGGACATAGGAAGTATCATATAGCAACTGGACTGGTAAAAGTTGAATTTACAGTCAGGGTGTCCTATGGTGCTCTATCCTAGATCCATACTTGTTTAGATTGTATCTTTCAGATCTATCTTTTCTGAGTTATTCTAGAGTTTGTATGCGGATGACTTAAGCATGGGTAAACTGACTGCATGTGTTACAGATAGGAAATGTCTGCAAAAGAACTGCCTAAATGTATTGTTTGGGCACAAGATACTAAAATGCTGAAATATACATCAAAAACTAAGCATACGGAATTTGTTAGACATAAACTGAAAGGCGCATACTTAATACAGCACACAGTGAAACTGTAGATTCATTTAAGGACCTGGGTTTATAGGTAGATCAGGTTTGAGTTTTTCTAATCATATCAGCCAATAGGTTAATGATAGTTATCAAGCTATAGGTTGCAAAAAAAAAATTTACAAAATCTAAGAAATGATGAAACCAATGTTTATTAGTTATATAAGACTCAAACATGATTATGAAAACCTTATCAGAAAACAAACATGAGTAAACTGGAAAGAGTACAGTGGAAATACACCAAGGGCATCCATGGATGTAAAAATTTAAGTTATTATAAAAGACTAAAATATGTAAACTTGTACAATGCCTCATATAGATGTTTATTTGGGTATATGCGGCATTTAGTGGCAACTACCTCTGGGAATGTTTGGTGTTATCAAACAATACTAGAAAATCATCAGACAACCTATGTAGATGATTATATAGGAATAAAAAGTGTACGAATATGTTCCATGAGACATTAATGGATGCATGTGATAGACTAGCAAATTACATTAAAGCAAACACTAGTTTAAATATTTTTAGGAACAGCCTGGGCATTTATTATGGGAACACCTGTTTTGGTATATTGGCCAGTTAAGAGGACATTATTGTCCTGGCTTGAAGTACATGTATGTATGGTGTGGCTGTTTCTGCTGTAGAGCAACTATTTCACTAGGTATGACTTTGCACACACTGATTCTACCGTAATATTTTTCCTTACTGTGGCATTAGTCATATGGAAATGCATTATAGTGGCCAATATTCCTTACACGCTGATCAATCAAACATAGGCAGAGCTGTAGCTAGAGTGAGCAAAATGGGAGACAGCCAGAGAAGAAAAATGTTAAGGGATGTAATCAGCTCTTTAGAAGTGTTTGGTAGTGGGTCCCTGCAAAACAGTTGCAAGATCACTTTTGCTGTGCAGCTGTATTAGTCATTTAAGCAACAATCACAGTTGTGGCTGATTAAATGATATTTTAAAGCATGTAGGAACTGTAACAATAAGCTAGTCAAGCTTTCCCACAGTTTCTGAAAGTGTTATGTAGAAACATTATGGTTCTTTATGTAGGAGACTATTCTGTTTCTAAATTTAGCTGGACTTTTTTTTCTCAAGTCTTTCCAAGTGGGAGTTGCCTCTAGCTGGATTGCTTAGGTCAGCAGTTGACCTACCTATAGTAGTAGACAAGTGTGCACTGTCAGAATGTAGCTATCTTGGAGGTGCTGTGACAGGCTGTTTATGAAGACAAGGGACAATAATGTTACTTGATCACTATTAAAACAATCAACAGTAGGGCTCATCAGGGTTAAATACAGCATGTATATGATTGCTGACACATGAAATACATTTCTATGGCCATTAATTTTTTCACACTGATCAGTCAACTACAAGATTTAAATATAGAAAGCAGCATTCTTTGGGGTGGGGAACCCAGCAGTCAGGAATGACAAGGGATATTAAATTTGTTTGATCATTGCTGTCAAGTCATAGGTATCATAGCTTATTGGGGCACTCCGTATGCCTGACAGGAGCAAGTGTAAATAGATTAGTGCAGCCACTTCCTGGACTCTTACATCCAGCTTTTTTGTAAAGCAGTATATGGTGATACTTAACAAATGTAAGCAGTGTTATGTTTAGGTTAGAATGCCCATCTATATTTGAAAAACTGCATCATTTCCAAAATATTAATTTTAAAATAAAAATGTATCTACCATTTTTCTTTAGAATATAAAGTACCAATACAACAAAACCAAACAATGTCTGGCTTTCATAGTTTATATTCTATGACTCACACTGCACAGATAACTTGAACTGCAATTTTTCAATATTTGATGATTAATAGTCATACATATTCTACTCAAAAGTGCTAAATCTAGATTAAATGAATTTTCCAAGTATGATTTTTTTATATGGACAATGGTTCAGCTGGGTACCTTATCAATCTGCACAGGTAGCTAGTAGGCCACAAAGACACAGCCAACCACCACCATCACCCCCACAGGCAGATAGACACACATGTATATATGTTAACCTGCCTACTACACTTTTAACCCAGCTGCTTTCAGAAATGGGAGACTAATTAGAACATGGCCACTACATACTGTTACTGTTCTCTAATCACCTTCCTTGTCTGATAGTATTGACCAAACACACAGTCAAACTCCATGCACAGAAACTTTCAGGCTCATGAGCAAACACTAAGGCACACACAGTGCTTGCACACTTTTCATCCATAATCTCCCCATCCATAGCAGCTGCAGGGCATGTCAGGCAGCAGTCATCCTACATGCAGGCATACCCCCCATACACACAGACACACAGAGTATACATTCTTGGGCATACAGTCACAGAACACACTTAGGCTATCACTATACTCACCCACTCATTCACACACACCATGTCAGACATTCACACTTCACAGTATCATGTATAATCATTCTGTGCAGAATATAGCTACACTGCTTCACACTGCACAGATTCTCTTCAACTGAATTGCATATGTGCACATTCGGGCTATGTACTACATCCTCTGTGATTTAGACCAGAGATCAGAACAGATAGTGCTGTCATTTTACTAATCAAAAGAATTCTTCACTCTGAGTCAGTAATTCCAACAATGCTGGTCAGTCTATTGACAAAGCATCTAATGGATCACAGCTTGTCTACAAATAGGTGGTACCTCACTTTCACCATTGATTATATCCTTCTACCATCAACTATGTCAGGTATTAAACGTACTTTCCATCCAGTTGGCCCCAAAACACACTTCTACTCAGAGACTTCGACTTCAGTGCAGCATCATCTGAAGGCAAACAACTGAACAAAATGCTCGTTCAAGTTAATCTTCAACAACTCATAAAAAACACCGCAAGGCCAAATTTGCAAATAGGAAATCAAAAATATAGCCAATATCTGTCTCAGTAATTTTTTGAGTAACCACTGTCATGTTCTCTACACTGGGTCCTTTACATCCATAAAACTATCACTCAAGTGGTTTCTGGCTGTACTTTTCCCATAACAAAATTAGCCATCTTACTAACAATGATTGGTCATCTTTATATCTCATCTCTGATCCTACTGCAGCTTTAGTCTTCTTCACCAGTACTCTCTAATATACAGGCTACATTATTTTCAATCACATTCAGGACAGTGAGAGGACAAAAATGTCCGTAGCTATCTAATGACATCAAGAAGCTCACAAGCTCACATCAGTCATACCTCTCCATGAGAAAACAAATGAGAATGACAAACAACTCATCCAAAAACATCTACATAAGAAATGGCAGATGTCCTCTATTAGCAAACTACAATATTTTTAGACTGCTATAAAAGAAATAAGTCAGTTCACTAATCCCTCTTCCTACTGCGGTGGTGGTGCTGTGGTAGCATTGTCGCCTCACAGTAAGACGTTGTCCTGTTCGATTCTCAACTAGAACGTCTTCTGTGTGGAGACATGCATGAATGGGCATACCTTAGTTGAAGGTTGTGTGTCAGGGCCGGCAACTCGGCATGTAAAAATCTACTGCCAATCATTAGCGGACCGGAGTTCCGCTGTGGCGACCCCTAACCGGGAAAAAGCCGAAAGACACGACAACAACTAATCCCTCTTCCTCCCTCAGCAACAAAAAGGCTACTCGGGTAATCAGGTAGTAGGTCATTATAAATCACTTCTCATCACAAGCTTAAACACTGTAGCAAACATCTTTCAGTACAGTAAACCTGCCTTCCCTTCTTGTGGCACTCATACTCAGTCCCAGTTCCATCCCCTAGCTAGCAGACTATGCAGCCATTTTACACTTCTCTGAAATATCTGTAAAAGAATCTCCCAAGCTACTAAAGAAGTTAAATTACTGTCTGTAAATGCTCTAATCTCCACTCTATGCTCCTTAGAAGCACTGCTGCTAAAACCGCCAAGCCACTTACCTTCATCTTCAACCCATCCTTTACAACAGGAGTAGTTCTCAGACTATATCCTTTACAACAGGAGTAGTTCTCAGACTATAAAGACATGCCACCATCACCTTTCTACCCATTTGTCATTTAAAACTGTTTAAGATTTTAGGCCTATCTCTAACCTTTGTCCATCGGCTAAAGTGCATAAACATATAAACAGCTATGGCCTATTGTCTACATTGCATATACAGATGAAGAAAACTGTTCTGTCACAGACCAGCTAGCACAGCACTAATGAAGAGCTAATTTCAGCCGGAATATTCATGGACATGGCAAGGACTTTTCAAATGGTAAACCAGAGTCTGCTCATTTAATGGTTTCAAAGTTACCTAGACAAAAATATATTTAAAGTCTGTCCTAACAAGCAGTTATGTTAACTAGATGTCCTCAGCACGGCTTTCCCCAGGGTTCAGTAGTGGATACATTACTCTTCCTCTGCTCTTTAATGACCTCACTGTATACGTCACACAACTAAATATCATATTGTACACTCATCATCTCCTCCTCTTCTTGTAAGCTAATAAATGTGCAGCAGCCCTCTAAAATAAAACCCAACAATCCTTCTTAGATCTTTGTATTTATGCCAAACACAATAAATATCTCATCAGCCACAAAACAAAAATAAATATCTGTGTGTGTGTGTGTGTGTGTGTGTGTGTGTTCATGTATCTATACGTGTCTGCATGTGTATAATATATATATATATATATATATATATATATATATATATATATATATATGTATATTCACACACACACACACACACACACAAACACATGCACATTATGCTCTTTACCTCCCTGTACAGACTGCCTCACACTTAACATACATTACTGTGACCTATACCAATCATAATACTTGGTGCGTACTCTAGATCCTTGTTTATCCTTTTCTACACACACATGACATAGTTAAAGTACTGTCTGTCTCAACTAAAATTCTGCTGTAAAATCTCTCACCTATTCCCCTGCTATTACTTACATGACTCTTGCAAAAAATGTTCTGCTCCCCAAACTGGAATATGGACTCCCATTTCTTATCATTCTACCTACAAATGTCATAGGATACAAGTAGCATAGAGTAAAATTTGTAGATTTTCTTTACTAGCAGATAATTGTTTTGTCCAGTGTAACCTGATAAATAGACTCAATTGGCATTCTGTAACTGAAAGATCAACCTTCTTTCAAGGCACAATAAATTATAAGATACTAGATGAGGGCAATTGTCTACCTCTGAAAAGAAAGCTTATCAGAGAACAAAACTACTGTTTAACACCCCAGATGAAGCAATCTCCAATCTCCCTCAGCTGCCCTCCCCCACCTTTGGAGAATGCACTTTCTCCAGACTTGCTGCAGCTCAACAGAAAAATCTCTCTACTAAAATAAGGTGCTTCAGCTCTCTACTAGAATTCAAAACACTACTTTCTGAGAACCTCCTTAAAAAACATTTCCTATAACTACTTTAAAGATCATCTTCTTCTTCTTTCGGCTTTTTCCTGGTTAGGGGTCACCACAGCAGATCACCTGTCCGCTCATGATTGGCAATGGAGTTTTATGGTGTCGAGTTGCCAGCTCAGCGCCCAACCTTCTGTGGAAGGTACACACATACATGCAGTCATGCCTAGGGCCAGTTTAGAGTATCCAATCCACCTACAGCATGTCTTTGGGATATGGAAGGAAACTGGAGGACCCAAAGGAAACCCACGTGATGCACAGAAAGCACCCTAGCCAAGGATCGAACCGGAGAACCTCTTGCTGTGAAGTGGCAATGCTAACTGTTGCATCACTGTGGCCGCCCTAAAGCCTGTAACTGCCTGTAACTGTTTTAAAGATCATGGGTAGAAAAGACAACCAGTTCTTGTCTTCCCTTCACAAACTAGTTTCTGCTGTTATAGACTCAGATATGTGTTAATTATTTTTTTACTGAAAGAAAAGAAACTGATGTTTATAGAACTGATGTCTCAATCAAACACTTTGAAAGATGCTGTAACTATCATAATAAATGGTAAAGTCATATTTGCTAACCTTCTACAATGATAACTCTTGGTCATAACTTTCAAATGCTTATTACAGTATAGTTGTGAAACTAAATCCATGTTTTCATGTATTTAATGTATGTGCGGCATGCCAATTATCTGTTGTGTGTTCTACTCTGGCCTCTGTGCCCAGGTCATGGCTGGAAAGGGTCTTTGAAATAGCCCACCTACCTTGTTAACAAATAGTAAATAAAATAAATACAGAGCTAAATTCGCTGTGTAGACTTCCATGTTTCATACATTGCTATACACAGGAACTGCCTGTTATGGACATCTACATATCACTGATTCCAGCAGTTTATCCTGTATCTATTTATGGAATGGACACTTAATGGTCATCATTAGCATAGGCTGCACCCCTTCAGTACCACATTTACATGCTGCACTGAACTTCTCAGTGCTGTACTTAACAGAAATTGAGACTGTGAATCACAACAGCCCTTTGTCTATCTGTGAACTAGGCAAATTGTCTATGAACACCACCTAGAGTTTTGAAACTTCACTCCTAAAATGAATCTGTATTTTTGTATATAACCCATTTTAAATGTTGAGGCATAAAATAATACTTCATTTTTATTTTTTCATTGAAATTCAACATATAACTTTCTGCTTTTAAATCTTCTTTGTTTTATTGACATTTGCCCATGTAGCCTTCCCTAAAAAATCATTAATTTATGTCAAACAATTATGGGGATTCAGACATTTATATTCAGGATACAAAGTAGTCAATATAGTTAGTAGTCCATGGAGAGTGTTCTTGATAATATTTGTTAGTAAAGGTTTTAAATCATGATTATTCAAAGTTTAATTTTTCAGTCCAGAAGGTTTCTTTTCTCTGCAAGTTACATTCAGTAGTATAGATGTATACATATATTTTGTTTTAGTTCAGTCAACACAAAATAATAACAGCATAGCTTTTCTGTAGAAATGTGCACATCACTTTGCAAGGACACAGATTTAAGCACTCAGTTGGATATCAAACAGATATCATACACATGCAGTGTTGTTGCCAGATTCTGTCTCTGCAGGGATCATAGTTTTCCAAGTTTATAACTACTATATTGATGTTTCTAATTTCCACTTTCCCTTTTATATCAGAAAGTTGCTGTTTTTCTCAGCAGAACAGCATGCAATGTGTTTATTGTTCGATGACAGTCTTGCAAATTTGTATTATGAGCGTGAATGAAATTCTCAATTTGCTTGAGATGCATTTTAATTATTCTTGTGCTGATCTTTCACTCTCCTTAAAAAAATCCATAAGACTGTATTTTATTCAAACTATACTGAATTCAGGACAGCATAAGACACTATAGAAGCCATGTAAAAATTTGAATTCAATATAATCCAAGAGAAAATAATATGCATTTAGGTCAATTTACCTTGCACAAATTCAGTTGAATAAACAAAAAGGGAGAGGTGATTCAAAACCACAGTCTGTTGTCAGTTATTTTATAAAGTTGTCTTCTAAGTTTTCATTTCATAGAGTAAAATTGTGACTGCATCACAAAATTTTGCATCTAAGCTTGAATAGGGGTGATTACTTCAAAGTAAAGACAATATGAGGGTTGGTATAATGATTAATGTGTTTACCTTACAGACACAAGGTATCAGATTTGATTCTTGCCTTTGGATTATTCCCTCATAAAATGCAGCAGGAGGTAGTTCCATATTTGCAATGTAATTTTCTGATGTAATGACTTTTGTACTGACTGGGCCTCATTTTTAGACTTTGGAGGAAGTAAAAAAAAAAAAGTTAATACTTTAAGGAGTTGTCAGCCAGATGTTGCAAACTACTGTGTGATCAAACAAATATGCAAATATGCAGACGCACACCAACACCAAAAGACATTTGATGACCTTTATTAATACTACATAACCATTAACTTTATTCATCTAAAACAAATAACAGTAAACTTCACAATTCTCAAACGAACTCAGGGCAGTGTAACTACTCACCCTGGCAGAGTCATACATCAGGGGAGCATACCCACTCACCCTGTCCAGTCATCCATCAGGGCAGCGTACGTACTCACCTACCAACCTTAAATGGGCAGCATACCTGCTCACCCTTTCAAATCAGCCATCATCCAATTAAGTTTGCTTACTGGTAAGCAGCGTCCATCAACTCACTTGATCCCCAAATCAAAGCCATGACCACCTTTACCTAGAGGGGCACAGAAGAGGACTGTCCTGTCCCTCTTCTCCACCCTCAAACTAACAATAACCCAAAGAAATCTTTTGGGAGGGAGGGTCACCAACTCATGTCTGAATGTGACACCACTTCCTCTGTTCCCAAATATATCAACTTAGCTAAGTCCCTCCCTAACATACCTCACTTCCCCTAAAACTCTCAAACCACTTAACCCCTCATTGCCCAAAAGCCTAATCCCTGTTACCTGACTTAACCATACCAAAACTCCCCCCTCCTCCTTTTCCACCTAAAATACCCCCCCCCCCCATCACTAAAGAGGGTCCTGGACACATTAGTTTGTCCCAAACATCATTTCTCTTCATTATTCACAATTTTACTGTAAAATGAAGCAAAGCAAATCGACAATAATAAGTCTTCTATGGTTATAAATTCTTAGTTTTTCTCTAACATGGTCAAATGTTCTGCATGAAAAACTTAGTTCATTACACCAGTAAACCAAGCATAACACCTCAGCGATAAAATGTAAGGAGAATAGGTCTGAAGAAGTTTATATATTTTATAAACGAAAGCGCTAACTTTATATTTATTTCTGTGTCCAGAGTGGTATTTTCTCCTTACATATTTCATTCAGTTTTTGTTTTGCACTCGTTTGTACCTCAGCGATAAACAAAATAAACAGAATAACAAATTCTCACCATGCCTGTACTTTATAGACAGTGGTGTCTAGTTTAAATTGGTTTGTCACAGATCTAGTCATCAATGGGATTGTTCTTAATTCCTTAATTCTATATGTATGTATTTATATCATGTTATCGAAAGATGAAAATAGCGAACGTTATTTCATCGAACCTAAAATATCTAAACCACATATCATCGAACATTCAGAACACCAAATTTTTTCCCAAGGAAAAAATTTGCTATAACGAAACACATACACACAGCACAAGCACACTTATAATCCTACAACTAACCCTACACTAAAGTATACATACACTACTATCTATCCACTTACCTTAGCCCAAACCCTAACCCTAAGGTCCGTCACTATCGCACACTCACCTAACCCGCATCCTAACCCTAACTCACTTAACCCGCCCCTAACCCTAATTCACCTAACCCGCACCCTAACCCTAACTCACCTAACCCGCGCCCTAACTATAACAACCACACAATCAGACACTTACCTGGAACCGACCCGTACATTTCCACCACAGCACTGATAAATAGCGAAGTCACAGAACCGGCCAACCAAATTCTTTCCCTTGGAAAGAATGCAGTGTTCTGCAGCTTCGTTATTTTTAGTGTTCGCTCAAAACGGTTCGATATTAGAACATTCAAAGTTTTAAAACTTTGATGTTCTAATATAGACCCATATGTATCACTGCATGCTTAACTACTGTTGACTGATGTGGCCTGTCTGCATTTGAAGCACTTCCTGGTTATATCTTTAAACAAAATAATCTAGCCAAGTTTCTTTATATCAGATAAGCAAATCTCTGTTTTGTAACAGTTAACTTTTCTATTGTTTTAACTGTAGGGAAATTATTGTTGTTCTTTTCTAAATCACCTTTGCTGAAACTAACAAAATAGGCCCAAGCAGTTAATACATAGCTACAGTGGGAGTGTAAATCTGTTTATTGATTGGATTGCTCTGCATTCCTTAATTCTGTACATCACCATGTGTTTTATCAGTTATTGGCTATTGTGGCTTGTGTGCATTGGGAGTGCTTCTTGATTACATTTTTAAACAAAAGAATGTGGCTACTGAGTATCTCTACACCAGGTAAGTGAGTCTCTTGTAGTATTTTCTCTATTCTTCCCTCCCTTTTTTGTTGTCTCTTTAAATCGCCAGTGTTTCATATTAATGCCCCTTATATTAATCTGATTGCCAAAGCTCCCCCCCACTGCTACTGTCAGTTGAATAAACTATTTAAATACTTGCATCCTCACATTATTTTCCATAGATCCAAATAGCATCCATCCAATATTGCTCCTGAGAAAACTCCCTTATTATCTTTGATGCATTTTAAACTGCTTGGCGTTCCTGAAGACTTGTGGTGCCTTATTTCACCTTGATGTTGGTTTACCTTGGCTTAAATCACAAGTTACTAGCTAGCTGTTTAAACTGCTATGATAGCATTGCACTTAGTACACTTTTTGTGTGTTTACATTAAAAGGACTAAGTTTATGAATGGCAATAGATGGTAGCCCATTCTATCCAAGCTGGGAAACAGAGAGGAAGGGCTGTGAGTGTGGTCATTTATTGTTTTTGGTGTCTGCATAAAAAACTGATGCATTTGCATGGAGGTGCTTATCATGCAGTGGTAGTTAGCAGTGTCCTGTACAATACCAGATACCTAGAAGGTAAAACTTTCCTGTAGAACTACTTCTGAAACTATACAAAACACACTTCTAGCTCACCTAATAAAGGACCTGACATTATTGATATGCAACTTCCCAATTTCTCCACAGACAGTTTGGTGAGCATGGGTATCTTGAGTCAGTATATCAGTTGTCCCATGTTCACTGAGAACCATTTATTCCTTAAAGAAACAGATACAGTGTGTGAGAGATGTCTAATTACAATGTCACTAGAGGCAAAGCTCTCTCCGACAACCATAGGGAATAAGAATTAGATAATCAGAAACAAAACACGCTGCCCCTACCACAGGGGGCACACCTCACACATAGACCAAATTATGCTGAGGTACTTGGATGCAATCTTCCCAAAGAACACCTGCCAAAATTATACTCAGCAAACCAAAAAAAGCACTCAACAAAAGAAAAACTTAGCACTATATATACATCCACAGCTAGTGAAGCCTCAACTAACAAGTCCATAAGGCAAGTCAACACACTACCCAGGACTCTAGTCATAATGGACTCCATTGGGTGATATACTTATGTCCCACTTACCTGGCTGGGCAGAGAGAATATAATGGAAAGTTGCTTTTCAGGAGCAAGGATTTGTCAAATTAAGCACACACTCAAGTCACTGTGCCACAGGTACCAATAAGACTCAGTCATAGTCCATGTAGGTGTAAATGACCCAAAATGTACCACCTTAAACTATATGAAGAGAGACATTAAGGAGCTCTCTGACTGGTTCAAAGCTGGTATGTGCCTAGCACTGAATGGCATTCTACCTTCAAGAATGATGCCACAGGTATGATCAAAAGATGATTAACTTTAAGAATTGGCTTAGTTTCTGGCCTCATTCTAAGCGAATACAATGCTTGTTAACATGGGAAGATATGGTTACCAAACCATGTGGAGCCTTTTTTAGTCAAAGCCAAATTGACAAACCTTCCAACATATTAAAATCAACCCATAATAATCTAAAGTTGTTACTGCTCAATGGCAGGAGTTTACACAAGAAGCTTCACTCCCTCAAAACTCTCCTCACCTTGGAGAATGCAGACATCTGTGCAGCTACTGATACAAGGTTTATAACTGCATTGAGTACCTGACAGTGAAAGGCTTCAGTGCCTTCCACACATTTATACCAGCAACTGCAAAGACAGAGACTGTTGGCAGAGGTGCCTTGATCTACATCAATATCAAACATACCTCTAAGTTGGTTTAACAGGACAACATGCTTGAGTTTCTCTACATACAGATTAGCATAGACAAAGTTCCATACCGTATACTAGGAAGATATAGGTCAACCTCCATGTCACAAAAAATCCATAGCTCAAATTTAGACCTACTAGAGATATTCACTATTCAACCAGAACACCATACCCAAAGGAAACTTTAATTACCCCCCCCACAGACTGGGAAACCAACATGACCTTAAATTGCAGGTGCAGAGATTCCTGGACTTTGTAAACATAAATGCCATAGATCAGATAGTGCATGTTACAAAAGTATTGGATCTGGTACTCTCAAACACAGGCAAATGTTGCATCCCACTCAGTGTAATGTATGTTCTGGTAAAGTCAGACCATAAGGCAGTCTCCGTTGAAATAAAAATCAGTTCTGCAACCCCAGTAAAACCTGTAACAGGAACTTTTCCAAGTGAAAAAAGGCATAGGTAAAATTAGCAATATTAACACCTAAAAAGATAAAGTTTGTCATCAAATTAAACAGATAATTTAGAGGGCTAATTACATTCAAGAAAGTCAGCTTTGAGGTAAAATATCTTCCCATGCCATGGACAACCATAGGCCTTCTTTAGTTATGTCAGAAACCTCATAGGCATCACATAGCAGTGTGCTGAACTGGTTGTAAAGTAAGCCTTGTTCACAGAGCTGGGAGATGTAGCAAATCTGCTGGCCAACAAATTCATCTGCAAGTTTGCATCCCTCTCATTCCCAGCCACTTCCCAGGAAATACCATCCAACATAACCCCTCCAACTATTAATAGGGAGAAGCTCCTAGCTGCACTCTCTAAAGCCAAGGACACGGCTTCACTGGAATCATAGAATGCCTTCTAAATATCCTGACATATGACCTATCAGAGCCATCAGTGTCAGTATTCAATTATAACTCCAAATAGGCTTTATGCCATGTGAATGGAGAACCACAATGGTCAACCCTCTACACAAGGGCCAACCATAACAGATCCTGGGAACTACAGCTCCATTATTCTAACTATTCTCATATGTAAAGCTATGGAGATGATTAACAATGATATAGGAAACCATCAGACAAGGGACCCCACCTAGTCTGACTTCATCAAAGTCAAGTCATGTTACTAAACCTGGTGGAATTCTTTAAGAAGGTCACCAAGACAATGGATGAGGGCAAAACAGTGCAGTCTGCCTACCTTAACCTGGCTAAGGCATTTAGTAAAATACCCCACTTGGGCATTAACAAACTCAGAGAATTTGGCATAAACTCCTGTGTAACTAGTTGGGTAGCAGTCTGGCTCACAGATAGGATCCTAGAAGTTAGAATCAGAGTGATCACATCAAAAACAAGGCCAGCCACTAGCAGAGTCCCTGCTGGGTCTGCTCTTCTTTGGCATCTACTTCTCAGAAGTCAAGATCAATGTCAATGACCTCTGCCTGACCAGGTTTGCAGATTAGTGCAAACTAGAAGCAGTTGTAGAATTCTCCCAAGGTTCTAACATCTAACAGGAAGGTCTAATGCAAATAAATGAAAACTAAGTGTGAAGAACTGCATGTTAATACATTTTGGGAAGTCAGACAATCTGGGGAAACCACCTCATCAATAAAACACCACAACGAGTAGACTCAGTCATCAGGGATTTGAGGATGCATGTAGATAGCAACCTGGCCTTTGAACAATGTGCGTCTAAGGTAGTAACAAAGTAATTCTAGACTGCTCAAATTATAAGTAAGAGCATGGTGTCTAGGTTCAGGGATCTCATTCTTCCATTGTATTTAGCCCCCATCAGACACATCATTGAGTATAATGCCCCCTTTGATATGTACCCGACTGGGCACATACAAATGGAATGTCCATGGAGCTTACTCACAGAAAAAATACTTGGCATAAACACAGTGTCATATACAGACTGCCATAAATCCCTATCTCTGCACTCTGTTTCCCACAGACAGCTGAGAGGTGATCTATGCCATATAAGGCATGCTTAGATCCCTCTCTGATGGACCCTTTGCATCTCCAAATAATGAACAGCATCAGAAATACAAGATCTAAGGACCTAACTTTGCTTATGACATAAACAGGGCATGTTGGGAAGACAGGCAGTATTTCAGAAAATTCCTACTCTCTGGAATAGACTTCTCATTGATGTGAATCAGATCCCTTTCCTAACCCTGTTCAAGCACAACCTAGACCAGTGGATGGGAAATCGAAAGTTCACCCCAGGTATGGCTGGCAACTATGTCTCTGATGAACAGTGGCAACATTATATCATGCCCTAGCTAACATACACCCTTCAGATTAACCACTAAGGCATAATGATTCAAGGGATACTTTTGGTAGCATGGCTAGGGTTATAAAGGCATTAGTGGTTGTTAGCCAAGTTTACACCTATGAACCAAGCCACTTTACTAAGTAAGTTGGCATCATCATTTTCAAACCACCTAACTATTCATCAGACATTTGGAAATAAACATGACATCCTTCTTGTTTTATACTTACTGATGTAAAGAGGTGTTAGGTAATACAGTAATGCAATTATCAAGACCAGGTTGCTCAAACAGGAAGGTTTTCAACACCTGCATAAAGCATATCTTAAAAGGGGGCCAAGACATAGCACAACCACTGCCCTGCTAGCATTCATAGATACCAATAATGGTAATCTCCCATCTTGCAACAAAATGACAACCTGCTACAATCAGATAGAAAATAAAAATTAAACAAAACCAACTCATAAAATACCTATGGATAGACATACATCTTGTAGAAAAATAATGTCAACTTTTAAGGTGTTATTCAAAACATTATCATTTCAGACAATGCGTTGAGGCATTTGATTCTTTCTTTTGAAGTATACATAAATATAATTAAGATACATCTTGCAAATTGCTTTATATAACCTATAATATTTGGTCAAACCTCCTAAGTAAATGTTATAGAAAAGGATGATGTCATGAATGTCCCCCAGACCCTTTGAAAGCCATGAACTTAAGTTAGAAATCCCACAAAATCAGTTCTGGTGCAGGAATAGCCTTTTCTGACCTGCAGCTATATGGCAGACCCACCATCAAAACCAGTTTTATGCACTAAACAGTACCGACCTCCACCTCACCTTGGAAGACATGACATAACTTTACTATACCCTGCAATAAAATTTAAATCTGGCATATACCTTAGATACAGGTAGAGAATTTAATTATATTGTTCAGTCTCTGCATTTCTCACTTCCAGTTACTGAGTCTGACTGGGCATAAATCCCATTTTCAGCAGATGCCTGGGGAAAAAAGCTCCATAATACAAATTGCGTGTGTATGTGTATGTATATATATATATATATATATATATATATATATATATATATATATATATCACCTACAGAACACCGACAGCCCAAAACAAAGTCACCCATATGGCCGACACCATATAGTCGACACTCACAATATTGACAGTGCCTGAACTGCACAAAAAGGCAAAATAAAATTTCATTTTTTGTGCTAGCAGGGGGCCCCCACGTACCTTTAATATACTAACTCCGAGATCACACTACAGTGCAAGAATGGAAATTTTTCCATGCTGCACTATTGGGAGATAGCGTTTCCCCATTGTCGATATTCTGAATGTCGGACATATGGGTGTCAGCATTGTGAGCTGTCGGCATTCTGTATTGGACCCATATATATATATATATATATATATATATATATATATATATATATATATATATATAAATACATATAGATAGATATGAGTAGGAGTTAAAATGCTATCACTGACTCTACATTCAGCAATTCAAACACCTGTTATAGGTGAGCACACATTGTCTCTAGTTATCTGTAATCAACAATTAAATGAAAAAAAAACATGTACAGTCTGGTTAGTCTTATCATTCTTGCATTTTATTATCAATATTACAAATTATAACAAAAGGAAACTATTGACAAATATTGTATGTAGTGTCACAGATTAAGATAATAAAAATAATTGTCAATTTCATTTTAATTACTGCATTCTACAATAGTCTGTCCTGTCTAGAAATACTTCTGTTGGAAATTCTTCATATAAACGTTTTAACCATTTCAAGCCACAGAAAACATAGAAATATTCTTTTGTAAAATGTTAGAGATGGAATTTCCAGACAAAAGGCAGCTGTACACTTTAAAATTTGTGACTTTCCAGATCGACATCCTTTTGGAAAAGAATGCAGCAATAATGCAAATAAGTGATACTGCAAACATCACCAGCCACTTTGTACTTTTTTTGTAGTAAAACTGAAGGCACATTGATTCAGGAGAATAATCTTTTTGACTTTTTTAAATTATGGCTGTGAATGATTTATATAAAGTAAAAAAAAAAAAAAAACATA
The DNA here is from genome assembly GCF_019279795.1 of Protopterus annectens. Classification (NCBI taxonomy): domain Eukaryota; kingdom Metazoa; phylum Chordata; order Ceratodontiformes; family Protopteridae; genus Protopterus; species Protopterus annectens. Next base: position 592,585,250 of record NC_056748.1, read on the forward strand.
TGCACAAATTCTTCTGATATTTTTATGATAATCGTATATACTAAAGGCTTTGTATAATTGTGATATTTATTAATGTGTATTTAAAATACTCCAAAACAAAAACTAGCATGTGAAGATTATCGTATGTATTAAAGCTTTGTTTTCATTTTGTTGGGCGCTTGAGCACTGAAAGAGTTCATGCCATACATACAATTCCATTCTAAGTATTTAACAAAACAATAAACATTTTTCCAAGAAAAAGATTTCCACTTGCAGGCTACATAATAGATATTCAGTTGTTCTCATGGCTGCTACATAACATTTTGCAGTCATTTAATATCTGCTTAACATTCACCACAGATGTTTTACTTCCTTCTTTTGTTCTGATACATTCAAAACCTTCATTCTCAATAGATGGTATGAGTTTGCTGTAACATTTCTAGTAGTATACAGCGACCATTTCGAGTCACTATGGGCTAGTCTTTGAAAACAATATCTCATAAAAGTTATCTGTGGCTAAACTTTCAAAGGTTATTCGTGATCTCTGTCATTCCATTGCACATTATTCAGTATGCATTCATACTTGACTAGTGAAGCCCACGTCTTTGTATGCTTCTGTACCAAAGCAGTGAAGCTCAGCCTTTTGCATGCATTTGCAGCTGATCAATGATTCCTAGGTATTTGTATGTATATATACCTAATCAGGTATGCTCAGGGCTTTTTATCTACCAGAATCTGATCAGTGTTGATTAGGTCTTTATATGCATCCTTACCTGATCATTGATGTTTAGGTCATCAGACATTTTTAATTTCTCCAAGTCTTTTGGGTTTCTAATACCATGATGGGAATGGACCCCATTCCTAAGTCAAAGTACAATTAAAGTTCATGAAATTATTATTGTTTCAATCTGATGCTAGCCAAATGTGCTCTTTTCAGCACCCACAATGTGCCTAGTAATGACTCCTTCTGCAGTTTGTACGGTGTTACATAAATCGGCAACGTTATCTAAATACGATTGTAAATTCTTTTTTATAAGACCAGTTGGTCCTACCTACTATTGGCACTGTCTGGGTATCTTTCTTCCACATGGCTCTCATTTCTGCCTGCAGATCCAGGTATTTTATGACTTTATGTTTCTTCTTGTTTTAATATCCAATCTATCCAACACTTCTGGGGCCAGTCAGTCACTCCAAAACTATAAGCTAGGACAGGAAGAGCAAATTAATTTATGGCTTGGATCTTGTTCCTAGATATCAATGCTGTTTTCAGGATTAACTTAAGTCTTCTGAAGTACTCCTTACTGAGTTTTATTTGCATTTGTTCATGCTTTATTGCTGATCCTTCATCAATTCCCAAGTATTTATATACTCCCTCTTGCTCAAGTTCTTTTATATCACATTCTTGTCCCAAACTGATGTTTTCCTGTTATTGCAGTTTTCCTTTTTTAAAGGTTGCTTTTGCACATTTATCAAGACCAAATGGCATTCCAATATCATCTGAAAAAGTTTTGACAACCAGCTGCTGTGTTTTCAGTTCCTCATGTGATGAGCTATAAAGTTTTAAATCATCGACAAAGAGAAGATGAGAAGTCATTAGACTTTGTTGTTTTCTAGAAGCCAAAGTGTAGCCATGGCCTAAGCTGTTAAGTAAACAGCTTAATGGATTAATGCCAAGGCAGAATAGCAACGGTGACAGAGGGTCGCTCTGGAATATCCCCCTTTGGATTTTTATCCCTGGGATAATAATCTGTCCTTTATCATGGCTTAATTGCAAAGTGGTCTACCACTGTTCCATAGTTACTGTAATGAAGTCAATCAGTGTAGGGTGTATCTTATACATTTTTAAGCACTCTTCTATCCATGAATGTGGGATACTATCAAATGATTTTTTGTAGTCAATCCATGCCATACTTAGATTCTTCCCCTTCTTACAGTTCTCCACTATAACTTTGTTTAACAAATGATCCTTTGTTCCATATGATTTTCTTTTATTGCCATTTTGTTCTACTGCCATAATTGAGTTTTCTTCCAAATGACTATAAACTCTGTCGGCGTCATTTCCCGTGTATAGGATATACGTCGTCAGAAGACAAGTTATTGGTCTATCATTTTTAGGGTAGCTTGCAGGTTCACTCTTAAGGAAGAGCATTGCTTTTCCTGTTGTTAACCAGTGCGGTATCTGTTCGGGGTGTGCATATAAATAGTTCTTACTTGTGGCTAGATCCAGGTGCAACAAAGTTAATACATTAAGCCAAAAGTTAGTTACTGCATCTGGGCCTGGTGTTGTCCAGTTAGAGGCTTTTCTCAACTTTGTTTCAATCTCTCTGGCTGTTGCTTCATCCCATTTCATATCCTGCACCTTTAAACTTCTTATTCTTTCCTTTACTTCTTCTATCCATTTAGCATCTTTATGTTCCACAGGATCTTCATAGATACTTCTCCAAAATGTATCTACTTCTTCTTTTTTTGGTGGTCTTTCAATTCCTTTTACCTTATTTCTCATTTCTCTATAAAACTATTTTGGGTTATCAATTTATCAATAAATTGCTTATTTTGTTCTTTTCCCATATATTTATCTTCGTATCTTCTCAGTCTTTCCACCTGTTTTGAAATTTTTTGTTTATCTCCAATAGTGCATAATAGTCCTGATCTGTTCTAATACTGCACATTGCTTTTGTCACATCTATCTTTCTTAATATTTTTGGTGATCTGTTCCCTCTTCTATAATCTTCCAACAATGACACTTCTTGTCTTAGCTGCTTTATAGTTTTCTCTATTCGATATTTCCATATGGTATTCACTTTTGCCCCCTCTTTTCCCTCACTACCCTGTGTTCCTGTGGTAGAACTTTATCAGTTATTAATTTAGCAACACAGTAATATATTCTGTTTACTTCTATTATATCGCATGGATCTCTATGGACAGTCCTAATTTCTGTGTTCATTTGTTTTATTAATCTTCTGACTTTTGGGGTTTTATTAACCTTCTGCAGTCTATTTCTCTCATTAATCTTGATATATCTGTCTTTGTCTATTAAATGAAGCAACTCTTCTCTTAACTCATTTTCTTCCATACTGAGGGCACATCCCTTGTTTTCCATTTCCTGCTATTCTATATATATATTCCTATAGCATCTTCCTGTGGCACATTCTTTTCAATTTCATCCTATGTCATCTGTTGTTCTGTCATATGGGACATCACTGGCTTATCACTCCTCAACATTGACTGCATCAGAGTTTCCACAGTTTCCTGTTCCTTTCCTTGCTTCTAGCTTCAAATGAAAATTTATACTGCTTTCCTGTGGAAGGTTCCAAAGTATCCTGATATGGCACCTGAACAGTTTCTTACTGTTCCACTGGTTTTCCCTTAATTTGGATATCCATTGCTCTATCCAGTTGTGGTGCTTTCTGCATTTGATTTTCTACACTGAATCTTTCTCTTTGCAGCTGTTCCATTACCTCAGTTTCGATTTCTTTGACATCTCCATGACTAATCTCGTTTTCTACTTTTCCTCTTAGTCTTGTTATTTTTTTGTATTGTAAAGTTTTCCATATCCGGATTCATTTCCCCTATATTTTTCTTCAAATATCTTTAGTGCTACTCCTTTTGTATTGGTTAGTTTTGCTTTCTCCTTTGCATAAATATTACACCATATTAAATCTCTCTTCCTTTTCCATGTCCATATTTCTTCTTCACATGTCTCCTGATCTTCTTACTTTTCCTTATTCTGGGGATTCACTCCATCATGCTGTGATGTAGTCTGTTTTAGACCTTCTACATTAAATCTTTCACTTTGCAGGCACCCCATACCTTCAACTTCTATTTCTTTAACTTCTGCTTTACTAATCATCTTTTCTACATTACATCTTTGTGCTATTAATCTTTTTATTGTGAAATTCTCCATATCTGGATGCCTTTGCCTGTATTTTTCTTCAAATATCTTTGAGACGGCCTTCTCTATATTATTTAACTTGGCTTCCTCCTTTGCACAAATATTGCACCATATCAAATCTCTTTTCTTGTTTCTTGATCTAGATACTGTTTTTCAAAATTCTGTTGTATTAATGAAAGCAAATTTTTATTTGAAGCTTCTGACAGTTTTTCCTGCAGAAGTATTTTTCTTTCCTCTAATTTCTCTCTTAATCATTTTGTATATCTTGTGTCTGGAAATTCTGGGCTTTGATAGTAGTAACAATACATAATTTCTTTCTTATCCTCAATAGTCCACTTTAACACATTTATGGCTCCTCTTTGGCAAATCAATTTTTGCAATTTAGGTCATTGTGTGTATATATTTACATGATCAATGATACCCACTTGTCTTTGCATGCATATGTACGTTATCAATGATGCCCAGGTCTTTGTATGCATCTCTACATGATGAATAGATTCACAGATTGTTACTAGTCTAATGATTCAGGGGGCCTTTCTAAACCTGGCCAAGTTTTCTCAAAAGACTAATGTCCTGTATTCAAGTAGGACATTGAGAGCCAGGCATTTATAAGCTACCTGTTTAAGAGACATGCGTACCAGGCTAGTGTAAATTTCCTATTCCTCATTCCCCTTTTTACTGGTCTAGGTTTTGCTTGAACTGGGTAATAGACAAACCCAGCTTCACATGGATGGGAAACCTGCTCTACAGGCGGGGCAGTCTCTGGGACACACATCTGTCTCTCCAATATGTTCTGTTTAAGTCACAGACAAAATTCGGGTCCCTTGATCTTGTTTTCTTGTAGTCTTTGATGTATGAATATGTAGGTGATTTATAAGTGTGGGGTTTGTGGATATCTGTAAGCCAGGCATAGATCACCCCTCAGCAATCTATAAGAGACTGAGTAGAGGGAAAAGGCTTTAAGGTGCGCTGCAAAAGGTAGGTTTGTTATGCCTTCTTTCCTTTTGTAATGGAACTCTGAGGTCACACTAATTGCTGTATATGCCTGGTCAGGTACATACCAAAAGGAGTATTGTACTCTATGATTGATCTGATAAGGGTATAGTACTGTGGGATAATGACCTCTTTTGACCTAGATGGCATGCCCTTACTTATAAGTTGCGCAACATAAAAGGATTTCCTCACTATTCTGGTCATGTGATGGTTGAAGGTAAGGCTACTGTCTACATGTACACTCAGATGTCTGACCACTGGGTTGACTCTTAGGGGTGTATTATCAACATGGTAACTAGCAAAGATGACCGACTTCCTAAAGGGTAATATTATGCATTTCTTTCCATTCAGTTTAAGACCATGGCTTTGGTACCATGTATTAGTAAGAGTTAATCCTTCTTGGAGAATAATAGTGTATATAGGGGAGTACAGGGGAATTGAAGAGAGCCCCCAGCATGCAATCATCTTCAAACTTAATCAACCATAAACCTTCAGCCTAGTACAGAGCCCTGGGTGTCTGAGCTAGTGACTTCCCTCTCGGTGGACGTGGCATCACCTATTTTCATCTCCTGGGTTCTATCAGTGAGCCAACTGGCTATCTAGTGGGTGAGAAAAGGATTTATAGCTAAACTAGTAAGCTTGTCTGTAATACCTGAGTGAGATATTGCATCAAAAGCCTTGGCCAGGTAGAGGTAAGCTGTTTGCACAGTCTTAACTTCATCCAGTGTTTTGGTGACCATCTCAAAAAAATCCATTGGTTTTAATAGGCATGACCTTCCTTTAACAAAGATGAACTGTAATAGGTCCAGCATTTGTAGGTTACCTTTGTCCTCATTTATTATGATGCCCATGTCTTTGAATGCATATTTGCTTAATCAGGGATACCCAGGAATTTATTTGCATATGCACCTGATCAGTGATGTCCAGGTCATTGCTTGCAAAGATGCCTACATGCCTAGGTGTCTTTGTATGCATATGTATCTCATCAGTGATTCTCACATTTCTGTGTGCATCTCTACCTAAGTGATGTCTAGGTCTTTATATGAATATGTACCTGATCACTGATGTCCATGTCTTTATATGCATAAGTATATAATCAGTGATGTCGAAGACTTTGTATACATAGAATAAGTGATGCCAAGGACTTGTTCAGCATCAATATCTAATCAGTAATGGTTGGGCCTTTGTGTACATCAACAGTCAGTCAGTGATGCTGACAATGTTGTATGCATCCATACCTCAACAGTGATGCTCATTTCTTTGTATGCATCCAAATGTGATCAGTGATCATCGTGCTTTTGTGCGTTTCTCAACCCAAACATGGATGCTCAGAACTTTACATGTATCTGTGCCTGAATAGTGATTGACAGGTATTTGTATGACTTAGTACATGATCAGAGATTCCAAGAGTTTATATGCATCTGTACCTTATCAGTGATGACCAGGTCATTGTATGCATCCCAACCTTAGCTTTGATACCAAGGTCTTTGTATGCATCATTAATTGATAAGTATTGTTCATGCCATTGTATGCATCTGCCCTTTTCAGTGTTGTTCAAAACATTATAAGCATTCTTACTTGAATAGTGATATCTTGGTTTTATATATATATATATATATATATATATATATATATATATATATAGCCGATCAATAATACCCAGGTCTGTAACTTCTTCTGGAATGGCTAACATACACAGTGCATCAGCATTATTGCAACAGTTTCTGAACTGTAACCAGACTTATCTACTCTCAGCAGTATTCTTGGTGAGCCATTTGTGGAACAGGTTGTCTTTCATTTGTTAAAGTAATAAGGTTTGATGAGTTTTTATAGCAAAACACAACCATACAAATATTTATGAAATCTTCTGATTCTTGTTTTTCTTTGTCTGTTTGTGAATACATTTTCACAGTTTTCATCATAGTATGACATATGAAACAAAGTGGAATTGCACTGCCAGATGGCATTCTCCATAAAAGCAGAAAAAAGCAACGGCCAACCTCCGCTCAAAACCAATACAAGAAATGGAAATCCAAACGGATCCGGAGACTGCCACAGACCACAAATATCACAGAATGATTAGTCCAAAGATAATCCAAGGATTAACGCCCAACAAGTGACTTAATCAGATAACAAAATATACTAAACACAAAATGAGCTTTTATACATGTGTAATAGGATCTTATCCAATCATATCAATCCTTTAATTTAAAAACTTAATATTTTGTACTTCCTTCCCTTATATTTTCTATTTATAAATAAGTTTAAAACATTTATAAAATACAATAAAATTGAATGTATTAAATAAACTTCATTTTAGTGTGTTAAAACCTTTGAATCTGGTTGTTTCTTATTAACATTAGCTATTTGTTTTAATTCCTTTGACTCACATTTTGTGTATATGTAGTGCCATCTAGTGACCATTTTTGTTATGGCAGGTAAAAGTCTCCATAAAAGCCTTGCTCTGGAATGGAATGTGAAGCTTCCAAGGAGAGAACAAAATTCCTTTTGCCTGAAAGATTGCAAGGAACTTCTGCAAAATGCAGCAAATTACCAGCTTTTGAAGTATTTCCTGTCTTTTCAACAAATTAACAGTCCATCTTTGGATAAAATGATAGTAAGGGTTTATTAAAAGTTTGGTTTAGGACGAACATACAGTTTTAAACAAGCACATCCAAATATGATTTCAACTTATTAACTTTTGTAAGTGGTGTTTACATAAAGAGTTTTACTTTAATCTATATAAGATATAAACCGTGCACATCCATGACAATGAACTCACCATTCTTTTTCAAAAGATATGGAAACATATAGTTTTACTACAAAACTCTGCATCATCCGGCCTTATAATACTCTACAAATATTCCATTGATTTAGAACAAGTAATGAACATATCATCCAAATAAACTACAAAATCAATTGATCCTTTAAACAAACTTTCCATAGCCTTCTAAAATTTGAAAGCTAAGCTGCATGCATACTTCTCAACCTCTTAGTACAAGGATTCTAGATGAAGCCAAAATTAATGTGTGTGTGTGTGTGTGGGGGCAAAGGCCGTAAATCAGGGGCAGATTTTAAATGCTGTTCATACATATTTAAAGTTGATAGAATCACAAGTTTTGTATCGGCATGCATTACATGAAGTATATGAAGGCTGAAACTCAAATGTTTGTCATTATTTAGTGACACTAGTTTTCAATAAATTGGCAGAAAACACACATTTTATGAGGAACAGACTAAACTCATGGCAAATATTTAAACCTTATGTAATATTCTAGACCAGAGTCACAGCTAGCTGTTGTGACCCCTATTGCAGCAGGCCAATCTGGCATTCCCCCCTTCAAAAAATGTTTTTCTCCTCAGAGTCCTTCCCCTTTCCCCTTCATAGCTACATTGCTGTTTGGCACTATTAAGAAGTATGCCGCATATGACTCAAAAAAGAAAATGATTGGGTGTAAAGATTCCTTTTCACAATATTTATGTTCAGCTAGTTTGTAGACTCATCAAAAAATTGGTAAACATAGTTCATTATCTAATTTTGAAAACTTCTCACCTATTTCCAAGTGTGGCAAAGTCTTCAACTTGAAGTATAATTCATTATTTAAAGTCTGTCTCTTGGTATGATCCCCACACAACCTAGTAGTTCTTCTAGATTTATTTCAATCTACATATGAAATCCAGTTCTATCCTTTTTCTGTCTTAGCACACACAATTTAAGGAATCATCTTGGGTATGTAGAATTTAGGTTTTACAGCAGCTGCAACTTTAATAGCACATGCAGTCCACTTTAAGATACAAAGTCCTTTAAATTCAGCCTCATATTAAATATGCCTTTTTTTTGTAACTCTTCGGTAACAATATACATATACTTTATGTATCACTAGTATCTTTTTAGTGTCCAGTACCTTCAGCAGTTTTTAAATGAAAGGTACCCTTTTGTGTTAATGTCTGATAAGCTTCACATCAACATCTCAGATCAGGGTGATCATAAACACAGTGCACCGTTATATAAATACATTCTGTAAACTATGGTGTGTACATCACCCAACATTACCGCAATTCCCAAACATGGATCAAGGTAATGGGAAGTGGTACAGAGTAGACTCTTTTTACCAAAACAGATATGGAAGCAGTTTGAGGAGAAAGTAAAAAACCTGTACTGTTTCAATAAAATTAAAAAAAATATGTGTTCAAACTTCTCTTTTAAAACACGTTTTTATTGAAAAACATCACAAAGCACTTGCAATCAATAATGCAAACTTCCTCAGACTGATGCATTTGAATAGATCTTCATTCTGTGTAATAATGAAACAAGACAGATAAGCTCAGAGGAAATTAAAAGGTATATATATATATATATATATATATATATATATATATATATATATATATATAGATAGATATATAAAACAACACTGAAGTGAATTATTTAGCAAATGGAAGTTGCTGAACTGCATGTATAAAAAAAAAAAAAAAAAAAAAAAAAAAAAAAAAAAAATTTCATCACTTATGTTAAGATTTGGTTCAGTCATTCAGTAACACCTGCCAACAATAAACTCTAAATCATTGTCCTATATTTGCTCAAGTGTAAAGTGAAAAATCTGAACTGTACCGATTTCTAATTTTAAGTATACAGCACTGTTCTTCATAAAATGTCATTACAGGCATTCTTTTTAGTACTGGGTTGGCAGTGATTATACGTTTTTGGGCTTTTCTTATTTAAGTTTGGGAGTGTGGGATTTATGGCCCCCAAATGGAGGTAAAAGACATCATGCCTCCTGCAAAACACATCTTTTTAATTTCATTGGGTTAAGCTGCATCTGCATAATGTCCTATAGTTGAAATTGCAGCCACTTTTTCATCAATGAATTGTAGTAGATGAACAGCAGGCATGATCTCTACTGCCAGAGGTCACATGTTCAATTACACTTAAAAATCTGTTAGGTTGCGAGTATTCTGACCCACACTTATACAGGGACTTTTTTCTCTTAATTGCATAAATAAGCTTCCATATCCTGTTACTTAATTTTATTATAGTCCTTTCTATACAGGAGGATTCATGTGACATGCAGTGTAGTGTATGAATTATATTTTGTGAAATAGAAGTGAAGTGCCCAGAGGTATTGATGTTTCATAAAACTTAACATACTGTATGATCCTTACTCCAGCCAACAACAGCAAGAAACATTTCAAAGTTTCAATAGCATGACAGATGTTTACATAAGGTTTTGCTTTCCCAGGGTTTACTTTTCATGGGATTTCGTCTCACTCACACAGGATGGGGCATGCCTTAGACTTGGCTTTTGAAGGCAGATATGTATAATTAATCAAGACAACTTGAAGATGGGTCACTAGGGCATTGATATATTATAATTAATTCGGTTGATTTATCACTTTTTACTGTTTGTCTTTGGTTCAGCTAATTTATAAATGGTGACCTTTGAGCAGACACTAACACCAGAACTCACAAAGGAAGAAATCAGACTAAAAAACTTCATCAAGCCAAATTATACCCTCCTAGGTGACAGTATAAATGCATTCCAGGCCCCACACCCAGCTGGATGTGGTAACTACACCAAAGCTTACACTAAAGCCCTGTACAATCACTTGCATAAGCGTATAGACTCAGCTGTACCAGAAAGAATCAAAGTTAGAGACCCAAGTAAAAACAAGCCACTATGGTGGACATCCAGCATAAACAAACTTTAGAATAAATGCAAAAAGTAAAAGGTGGTGAGACCCCCAACAATGGAAAAGCATCGTCCTCAGCCTCAACAGGTAAATAAGACAACTTGTCAAATCCTCTAAGGGATTCTTTGAGAAAAAACAAATAGCAAGCACAGCCAAGGATAACCATAGGCCTAAACGGTAAGCATGTGCAGAACTACTGACCAGTGATATCACACACAGTGACCCTACGGAGATAGTAAGCCTGCTAGCGGATAGGTCTGGTGAAAATCTTACTCCCTTATTCCCTTCAAGCATATCACAAACCTTCCCCTAACACCCGCCCGACATATCTGAAGAGCATCAAAGTCTTGTCCAAGGCAAAAAAAGCACAGCCTCTATGGGACCAGATGGCATCCCAGGTTGTCTTCTAAACAGGCTAAAACATGAACTAGCATTTGCATTAAGTACTCTTGTCAATCATAGTCTAATGACAGACTTTGTTCCCACAGAATGTAGAACAGCAACAGTTATTCCCCTCCACAAAGGTGGCCTAGCAACAGACCCAGGGAATTACAGACCCATAATCCTGACCAGCCCCATCTGTAAGGCCATGGAATGTATCATTATGGACCTCATAAATAAAGACATAAGCAACCTTCAAACCCTAGATCCTACCCAATTTGGCTTCGTCAAGGGCAAATCAACCTGTTAAATCTGATGTATTTTTTTGAAAATGTGACCAGGACCATTGATGAGGGTATATCTATGAACACAGCATATCTCAACTTGGCACAGGCTTTTGACACAATCCCACACTCAGGTATTGCCGATAAATTTAACAAACTGATTGTAAACTGCTTTGTTGTAAGACAGGTTGCCAACTGGCTCACAAATCAGACACACACTATCAAAGTGGGTGACTCCACATTGACCAGCAGACCTGTTACCATTGGAGTGCCACAGGGGTCAGTGCTTGGCCCCCTCCTGTATGGTATATACCTCTCAGACGTTTAGGTCAAACAACTGCAAACTGGGTGTAATTATTGAATCCACAAATTATGTCAGTATACTCCAGGAAGGTCTTAAGCAGGACAATAACTGATGTCTTAGTCATGATCTCAAAATGATTGCAAAGAAATGCATCAGCATTTCCTTCATCACAATGTCCTTTCCCCACTATCAAATTAACAACAATACTGTAAGTACCTACAAAATGGTAAGGGACCTGGGATCACAAGTTGACTCCAAACATAACTTCAACCACCATGTCTCTACTGTAGTAAGGAAGGCTTTCTATGAAGCACATGATTAGTAAAAGCATCACCTCAAGAGCAAAACAGATTATAACCCCTCTATACTTGGCATTAATCCGGCCCATAATTGAGTACAATGTCCCATTCGGAATGTACCGGCCAAAGCACCTGTAGCAAATGGAGAAATCAGAGGTTTATAGCAAAGATCAAAGGACTCCAGCATGTGCCTTACACAGACCAACTAAAGTCCCTGTCACTATACTATCTTAAAGACTACTTAGGGGAGACTTATGCCTAGCTTACAGAGCAATCTCAGACCCAAACCTAATGAACTTGTTGCATATCCATAAATCAAACGGGATTTAGGGCTACCTACTCCAGGGACCTAAATATGGCCTGTTTCTTAAATAAGTCATGCTGGAGGGACAGATTTATTTCCCAGTGACTGCTGGATCTTTGGAACAGACTACCTATTCATGTGAAACAGAGCACCTCTATGACACTGTCCAATGGAACCTAGATGACTGGATGGGGCACTATAAATTCATAATGAGGATGGCACCCACAGCCCTCCTAGACATGGGCAGCCATTACTAAATGCAATCTTTGGTACTAACTAACATTTCTATGGTATTACATTGAGATGAAACAGCTAGGCTTGAAATGACCTTTGGGTTGATAGCCTAGTAGTCTCCTATGACCCTATGATCATGGGGCACATTTGTATATGGGGTAGCCAGTGGAGCTCAATCCCAACTTAGACAATTCAACATAGGTCTTTGCCATTTTGTCTCATCAGTATTCTGTAAATGGTTTGCCACCTTAAGCTGGGATCTTTTACTATCAATGTTAAGCAAAGTGTTTTATGAAGCTGGCCTGCCTAATACCTCCTTATGGAATGATTTCAACACCCATCTTCCATAAAAGATTGTCTATATAGCATGGTAATTTAGCAATGTGGAATCTGACTGGACTCTGTTCAATACTTCAGGAGCTAAGATGGCAGAAAGGAGCTGAAGTTGAACACAGGTTGGTGTTTGTTCTGGTGATAACCCAGTAACCCTGAACTTGCTGGTGGGTACCTGTGAAAAATAAGGTCATCGACCCAAATTAAGAGACCTTTTTGTGGTTTTAGCAAGAATCAACAGGCCAAGGAGGAGGTGAGAGCAGTCAGTGTTAAAAGGCTAATGTGCAGCAACTCAGTAGTAACTGGAAAACAAAGACAGATCACCAAAACCTCTTACAGAAAGATGGCCACACTGGAAGCACTGGTAGTTGTCAATGAATGCGTGATAGCTGGGATGTGAGCTATTATAAGAAAGAATGGGGAATGATGATCCTAAGGTATGTGATGTCTAGGAATACTACAGTCAGGAGGTACTAACCAGTAAAGTCCAATGGAGTGCAAGAAGGATGAGAAATATGGCAGATAAAATTAAAGAGTAAAAAAAAGCCTGTAGTGAGCTGGATGATACTAAAGTTTTAGGTTCAGAAGGGGAGCGTGGGTACAGCAATACATTCAACTGGATTCACATTGCAAAAAGAAATAGTACTGAGTTCTGTAGCAGCAGGGCTAATACACAAGTAATGAAAAGGATGGTAGTTGTTATGGGGCGATGTTAAACTACCAGAGGAAGTACTAAGTATTCTTTCATCCAGAGTGTATAGAAAAGACAGAATGACTGATGTATTTCATCTCAGACTTCTTTATGTAAAATATATCTGCAGGTAACAAGAAAGGCAGAATAATCAAGCATTTTATCTGCAACTGGGATCTGTATAGTTTAGGGTTCTCTTGGTCAGCAGTAATCATGCAAGGTATTTTTTTTATCCCCTCCATCCTTCTTTGTTACCAGCCTGCCCTTGTGTCTCATCTGCACTGGGTCTAACAGCTCCTCCATGTCCCCCCGGGCTTATTCTGGTAATCTTCTGCGACCAGTCATGGATCACAGGCAACAGAACTTGGAATGTCTGTGCTTCCATCCAGGATGACTTATTGGCTTATCCTGTATCCCCCACCCCCCTGTGGAAATGTGATACATGCCTGAGGGGGTGAGCAGTATGGGATCTGCAGCATACTGCACCATCTAAACTACAGCTCAGCCAGCCTCATTGCCCTGAACACACCTCCTCTGCTTACATCTCAGATCCCCATAAGGGATTGTCATCTGGAGATGCCTATGCACCACCATCCTCGCAGGATGGGTAATACTCATCTCTTCCTGCTGCCTCATCAGTCGCCTGAGATGCTAACTGAATCCAAGTTGCCTGGGTCATAGTCAGGGCTTTATCCCTCTACTCCCCTGAAATGGCTATAAGGTATGGGTTCCTCCTGCCTTTAGAAAATGACAGTGCTTGAGAACATTGAGAAAAGAAAATTCTAGAACTACAAGGCTTACTAAAACAAAGGGGGAACTTGATAATTACTGGGGTGTAAATATGGGATGAGGTGATAGGGTCGCATGAGTTATACGTAATCACAAAGGGGCAATTTTGGGAAATTAATAAATGTGTCTTAATGACAAAGAGGATCACAATGAAGAGGAGGAGGAGGAGGAGGAGATGACACATACATGTCAGTAATAATAATAGGAGTCACAAAAAGGATAAGCAATCCAGTACAGGGATTAAAGGTATATTCAGTCCAAGCGTTATGAGTAGTCCACATAGAAGGCAAAAAAGTGCACAAAGAAAACAAAGAGGTGATGGAAAAAAAGGGCAGTGGAGTAGGTCTTTTTCATTTCTGTAGGAGAGAGTAAGAAAGCCATTAGAAGCCAGATGAAATAGCTTGAGAAGGGCAGGAATATGACATTTTCAGATATCCAACAAAAAATTCTTAACTCTACATTGGTATTCAGCAGTACAGAATGAAGGGAAGTTACCAGTCAGAGAGGACAAAACAGGTAATGTGAGGCTGAATCAGTGGTAAAATTATGGTTGTTGTTGTGTCTTTCGGCTTTTCTCAGTTAGGGGTCGCCACAGCGGAACTCCTGTCCGCTAATGATTGGCAGTTGATTTTTACATGCTGAGTTGCCAGCCCTAATGCACAACCTTCAACGAAGGTACGCCCATTCACGCATGTCTCCACGCAGAAGACGCTCTAGCTGAGAGTCGAACCGGTCAGCGTCTTACTGTGAGGTGACAACGCTACTGCAGCACTTAGTAAACTAGAGGTACAGAGATAGAACAGTGTGTAGGGATTAGTTGTGATTCCCATGTGGGATCCTAATAATGCTTTTTGAGGTAATGGTTGTTGAGGTCATTTCATTAACAGAATTCTTCTGTAAACCTCTTAGAGGCATCACTGACAGTGAATGTAGAGTGAATTTTTGTGACTTTGCCTGGTGCAACCTTAAGAACCTGGCTTCATCAGTCTGTAAAATCAGGGTTACTGGCCTTGATATCATAATTTACAATGCCCTGGGGCAGCAATGGCCTGCTGAATGAGAGATAGTATAACTGTTATGCCTTATACAAAGCCAATACAATTTTGTGACTAAGACACTGATGTAGTATAGAGGGTCAATCTTGTGGGAGTGATTTTGTTGGACTTCAGTTAATCTTTTACCTTGCTCTTACTGTGCATACTACTGAAATGAACAAAGAAGTGTTTATAAGGCAAGTAATAGATGGTAGTACTTAAGGAAGACTTGTTCACCTGTCAGCTTAGGGTCTAGACCTATTTAAAACATTTCTCTAACCACATTCTGGGCAAGAACTTTCATCAGTTTCCTTTATGGTGATATTTGGGTGGTAATATTACATATGATGCAAGTCTGTGGAGGGATCAGTTGTGGCTAGAAAAAGGTCTAAGCAACGGTACACCCACTTTGACCCTTCTAAGTGCACAGTATTGCAACTGAGTAAACAGAGTGATCTTTTACACAGAGTGAGGAAAGCAGGGCCAAAATGAACAGAAAATGGATTCAAGGATATTTTCATTGCAGAAAACATGATAAATCAAGCAGAGTATAAAAAGACTACAACCTGAAGAAATCAGGTGCTTGACTGCAAAGCTAAGGATATAGAATCTAGTGATGGGTGATTGGCAATGTCCTTCTGTCATATGCTGCTGATGCCATTTTGGTGTTTTATGTACAGTTCGTGAAGCCAGACAAGGAGAAGGTGGTTCATAGGTAGGTACTAGGCTAATGGCCCTAGGGCAAAACTAAGCCTAGCCAAACTGCTTTGGCTTGCACCTCCCAAGTGGTTTAGTTACCTGCGCCTCTGTTGAGCAGAGCCACAGAAGTGATCCCTGGGGTGAATTTCCTGTTCCTCGTCTACTTATCAAGATTCTTCTTGAAGAGTGCTAAAGAGGAGCTCTGCCTCACATATATGGGGACCTTATTCCAGAGCAAGGGGAGTCTCTGGGACACAAATCTATCCCTCCAATAAGTACTGTTTATTGTTGAGGTCTGGTTTAGGTCCCTGGAGCATGTAGCTCGGGTAGATTGGGTTTTCCTTAGTTGGAGCATTTCCAGCAATTTGGGGTTAGACATAGCCTTGTATGTCAGGCAGAGATCACCTCTGAGCAGCCGGTATGCAACCGAGTACAGTTGAAGTTTTTTTAGCCTGGTGGCATAAGGCATATATTTTAGACCCGTTATCTTCTTGGTGAGGTATTTTTGAGGCCTCTCCAGTTGTTGCAGGTGTCTAGTAAGGTACATCCCAAATGGGGCATTGTACTCAATAATGGGTCTAATGAGTGATGAGTAGAGGGGGACAATAACTTCCCTTTTTCTAGATGCAAACCCCTTCATGAAAAGGTGGGCCATGTAGAAAGATTTTCTAACCACTTTAGCGATCTGGTTATCGAAGGAGAGGTTGCTTTCCACCTGGGCCCCTAGGTCTCTTATCACACACACTGTGTTAAGTGAGCTACAACCTATGTGGCAATTTGTAAGTACTTGTTTTTTCCCGAAGGGGATGACAATGCACTTTTTGGCATTTAGCTTGAGGCCATGATTTTGGCACCATGTATCTGTTTCAGTGAGCCCCTTTTGAAGGATATCTACGTTAGCAGGAGTCTCAGTTATGGTGCCCAGTTTGCAGTTGTCTGAGAACTTTGTTAGCCATAGTCCCCTTTGTGTTTGCTTGTACCTCGGAGAAGTAAATATCAAACAAGAGAGGTCCCAAGACTGAGCCCTGGGGTACTCCACTTGTCACAGGTTTGGAGTCGGAAATATTGTTTCCTATTTTCATTGTATGGGTTCTGCCTGTGAGCTAGTTAGCAACCCATCTTGTGATGTAGGGGTTTATATTTAGGTTAGTGAGTTTGTCTACAATTCCCAAGTGGGGAATAGTATCAAAGGTTTTGCAAGGTCAAGGTATGCCATGTGGACCACCTTTCCCTCATCGATTGCTTTGGTGACCATCTCGCAGAAGTCATTCAGGTTTAGGAGGCATGACCTGCCCTTTACGAAACCAAACTAGGTAGGGTCAAGGGTTTGTGTGTTCCCAATGTTGTTGTTTATGAGTTCCATGATGATGCTCTCCATGGCTTTACAGACGAGGCTCGTCAGGCTTATGGGGCGATGGTTCCTGGGGTCGGTGGTGGCTCCTCCTTTGTGAAGCAGGACAACCGTTGCTGTGCACCACTCGGGGCACATAGCCTGAGGAGAGGCTGTGGCTGAACATGGTATTCAGGTGAGGGATTAGTTCATTTTGGAGTTCATGTATCATGCAGCCTGAGATGCTGTCTGGTCCCATGGATGCTGCGTTCTTTGCTTTAGAAAGTGCCATTTTCACCTGGGTGTCCTTAATTATGGGGGCAGTGCAATCTTCTGGTATAGATATGGGCCCTTTAGGGGGTGAGGGTGGGGTAAAGTTTGCAGTGAACCTATTTGTCAGTATATTGGTGATATCAGTTGGTTCCGTGAATTTTGAACCGTTATGCTGTAGCTCAGAGCAGATCTGAGAGTTGCCATTTAGGTTCTTGACATAGCCAAAAAATGCTTTGTGGTCATCTTTGGTGTCCATTATGACTTTTCTTTCAAAGCTCGCCTTTGGAGTATTTTATAAGGGATCTTAGCTTTTTGCTAAGGTTGGTCAGGGTGCTTCTCCGTTCCTGGGTTTTTACTCTTTTTGTAATAATTTCTTCCTTCTATTACAGAGCTTGTTTATGGCTGGGGTCCACCAGACTGGTTTCCTTTTTTTGGAGGAATTGGTCTTGGTTTTATTTGGAATAGCACGGTCCATGCACTCATGTAAGTGCTTGTAGAGTACTTTTGTGTAGGCTACAGCAGATTCGACCAAGTTGTCATTCTGCATGGGACAATGAAGTTTGCCACCTCTGGTTTAAGCAGCATAAAGTTTGCTTTGGAGAAGTTTTTCACTGTGGTTTCATTGGGGGGGGGGGTGTGGATTTCGAGGGTGATGAGTTTATGGTCTGATCTAACCAACAAGCGATTTAACTCAGGTCTGGAGCACTTGTCCCCCATGTTGGTGATAACCAGGTCCAGTACACTGTTGCCCCTTGTAGGGGTGTTGATAAGCTGGTCCAGGGCATTTGAGTTAATATATTCCAGGAAGCATTGAGCAAAGGTATTAGTGCTTGAGTAGTTTTCCCAGTTAATGTTTGGGTAATTGAAATCACCCAGTATTAGGGTGTTTTGTTGGACCCTCATGTTTTTCAGTACCTCGAGGAATGAGGAGTGGGGATCTTGGGGCAGGGATGGTGATCTGTAGCAAGCTACAATTTGGATTGCAGTTTTGCCCATTGTCAGTTGCACTTGGATGATCTCTGTGGCATCATACTTTGCAACTAGTCTGGAGGTGTGGTTATCCTTGATGAATATGGATATGCCTTCTCATTTGGTGTTTCGGTCCAGGTTTTGTGGCTGAAATGTGTGGTATGAGTTGTAGCCTGGAATCGTTGGGCTGGTCTCTTGAGCCCTGAACCAGGTCTCAGTTACTGCACAAATATCCATGTTCTCAGTTTTGAGAAGGGCCTCGAGTGAGTGCATTTTGAGGTTTAAACTCCTGGTGTTGAGCAGCATTACCCTTAGTTTTTTGTCACTGTTACTTATTACGGTAGTGGGTTTGTCTTTTGAGCTTTGCCTAAAAAAGGCACTATGGGGGTGGCAAGATCCTTGGCCAGTATCCTGAATCCCAGGGGTGACAGGTGCAAGCCATCTCTGGTGAAGTATCATGGCTTGTAGAACATGTCATCCCAGGCAGACAGACACTGGATCCCCTTTGAATGACACCAGAAGCTTAGCCAATTGTTGAAATTTATCATTTTTTCCTTGTACTGAGGTATCATCCTTGATGAAGGTAAGATGCCACTCAGGGCTGGTGTCATACCTGCCTTCGTTACATGATCAGAGAGCTCTTCTAGGTCTCTTTTCATGTAGTCTAGGGAGGTATGTCTCAGGTCATTCACACCAACATGGGCAATGACAGTCATATTTGTACTTGCTATGGAGTGACCTGAGTGCCTGTGTGATGTGGCGGATTCGGGCGCCCAACAAGCAGCTGACAGTAACCTTCTCTTTGTCCAACCTGGTGAGTGGGATATCAGTGTGCCTGACTATGGAGTCCCCTATTACAAGTGTGTTAGGTATGATGTTATGCCCTATGTGCTGTGGTTGTGTGGCACACTGGTTTTGGAGGTTATTTGTTGGTTGCGGTGTGTTTGTGGGTGCAGGTTGCTTTTGGAGGTCTCTGTTGTTTCCACAGATTTTTATTGAGAGCCTCCAAATATGTCTTTGTGTATCTATGTGTGGGATTTGCAGTTGCAGGTGTGGTAGGTCTGTGTGTGGTGAGTGAGATGTTGCAGGTTGTTACCTTCTCCTCTTGACTGTCTATTCCAGTCATGGCTAGAGAGAGCGTTGCCTCAAGTTTGGCTGTGTAAGTGCATCTCTTGCAGAATTTGGTGTCATGTGGTAAAAGGAAAGGGTTGTCTGTGTACATGAGGCGGTTGTGACATTGCCTCAGGATGCCCAGATTCATCAGGTGAACAGGAGAATACACTGGGAACTGGCCTTTGGACATGCCTGAATGGGTATGGGTTGAGGAACTTTGTTCTTGTTGAGCTGGTGGGGGAGAGTAATTTGACTGTTCCCTACAAACAAATGTTGGGGATTGAGTACTATAGTTTATTTGCACTTCTGTCTCTTTTTGAGCAAGTGCTAGTCTGAAAGCACTGATTTGAGTGTTAAAACTGGAAGTACTGACTAGTACTAAGGGAAAAACTGAAGAGCAGACTCTGTGGAGCCGGGGATACTTTAACCCTAGTTAACCACCGCTGCGCTATGTGCAAAACTGTGCAAATGCGGTTTTATATCAGAAAGATAAAACAGATAGAATTTAGCCCAAAATGGCCAATAAAACTTCAATTTCTGGGCTGAAACCACTCCTCCAAGGACAGGTAGGCTGTTCAAAACTCCCTACTCTCACTGGTGAACAGAGTAATTTCCTTCTATCCAAGTAAGGATATGGGCAACACAGAAGCTTAAACACAGTCCAGGTACCAGCAAATATCTGAAATCAGACTTTTCTAGCTTAGTATGGCGGGAAATAGGAAGATTTTTTTTTTTCAAAAATATAGCGGATACAACAGAAAAAATACTTTTAAGGTATAGAAACGGCTATCGCATTACTGTATTAGAGAAGATGCAGACAGGATCATTAGTGAAATGAGCCGAATGAGGAATCACTGCTGTTTATCCTTTGTCAAAGTTATACTCTGTCATTTCTCACCGTTTAAATTTTATATGCCTTCTGGTCCAGATAGTGCCTAAAAAGGTTTCAGACCAGCACACTTGCATATGTATCAAATGTAATGAAAGAAAGAAAAGAATACAGAGCTTTATAAGAGCATGACATCTTTTCAATAGAGAAAAATAGAAATGATAGACACAAAGCGATAGGAAGTGACTGGACTGAAATGTACAGGAAGGAAAGGCTTGAAAGAAGGGGGCATGACCATCATATCAAGGGATGAAAATGTAATCAGAATATGAACAAAAAAAATCATCCCTGATTTGGCATTTGCTAATAAGGTAAATCCTTTTTAAGTGGTATAGGCATCTGAGAGATTTAACAGTGTTGGAATTCCTGTAGTGTTTAAACACAATGAAAAAGGCAGATGCTTTAGGATACCTGTGATAGTCACAGACTAAACAGACCTCTGTTTTATATCAGTCATTTTGCTAATGAAATGCATTGCAACTTTAAGTAAGGCATATAACTTCAATGAACTTGGGAATTATTTTTCTTTCAATGACTCATTCTTTTTTTCCCTTTACATGACATTCTACCTGGTTAAAGGGGTGTGATTTATTTAGAAATTAATATTCTTCTTAACTGTGGAATGTTAAAGATATCATGAGATGGTACTAAGCTATCAACCCTAGGGCCTATACAAGCCTAGCCATAACAATTCCCTAGCTATTTCTTCCCACAGTATTTACTTCCCTGGACCCTTGTCTAGCAGGGTGACTGACATGATCCCCGGGGTGAATTTCCTGTCTCCCATCCAATCATCAAGGTTCCTTTTGAAGAGGGCCAAAAAGGCGCTCTGCTTGATATGTATGGGCAGTCTATTTTAGAGTCTGGGAGTCACTGGGTCAGGAACCTATCCCTCCAGCATGTTTTGTTTATTGTGATGACAAGGTTTAGATCCCTGAAGCATGTGTCTCTGAGGGATTGGGATTTCTTTAAGTGTAGCATGTCCAACAGCTCTGGGTTTGACATAGCCTTGTATGTTAAGCAGAGATCGCCTCAGAGTAGACGATAAGTGACAGAGTATAGGGGGAGTTTTTTTTAGATGGTCAGCATAGGGCATCTGCTTTAGGCCTGTGATTCTTTTAGTGAGGTATTTCTGCGGCCTTACCAGTTGTTGCAGATGTCTTGAGAGGTACATACCAAATGGGGCACAGTATTCTATAATGCTACATCAAGGGTTTCTGAGATCGTATTCAATCACTGAATGAACTTTTGACAACTGTGTACAAGTCAAATGTTGATTCATGCATTCACTGACAGAAAGCATTCATTTTATTCCGGTATAAAGAGGCTTCAATCAAGCTACACACATTTTTTTGTGTTCGCTCGCGTGTGTGGAACCTATTGAAAATAATTTACTTATGATAGAAAGTTTAGTCTCTTGCTTATGTTTACTATGTAGGTAAACATTTTTACATGCCAGCCATTTAGCTTATCATAGTCAAATTCACATGTATTAAGATGTCAGCTTTGTGAAGAAGCACATTGAGAAACAGTCTTACTTAAATTTTCAGAACAGCATCATTTTATAAACTGTTATATTTGTCTGAATGTTTGAACATCTCTTGGGATACACCATGCACTAAGAAAATAACAATACATCTATTAGAGGTGTACATTTGCCATTTTTTGACTGAGTTAACTCAGGTGTAGATAAGTAGTAGAGTTGTTCTCCTCATAAAGTCTTAAAAACTCCAGGTCAGCTTTTTCTGATTTCCTTTTGGGCCAGACATTATGACCCTGGCAAATCCAGGATGGATTTTCTACTTCAAGAGTTGAGCAATTAGGGTTCTGTGCCTCTCTTTCAAGGATCAAAACTTACAGCATGTTCCATATAGCTAATAAACTTATATTCAATGGCCCTTGGGCAGCAGACAGGATGACAGTGTGATGATGGATAGTCCTTGTTTCAGATTATATTGTGCTACAAGAGCTATAAATGTGTGCTTTTAAAATCCCAGATGGCCCTATAGGAGTTGAATATCTTTCTCCTACTGATGAGATAGCTTCTATGTATTTTGCACTTCATGACAGCACTTTAGAATAAAATAATGCATAGTTTCTAAGTATACTGCCAAACTGCAGGTAACTGTTTTTACTAAATTGACTCAAGATGAAATTCTGAAATTGAGTATACATCATCTAGCAAGAATAACATAAGATGCATGGCTAGTTTCATGGTACAGAGAAATTTAACCCTGACTGTGGTCCATGTGACTAAAGCTCAGTTAGCAGCCTTGTCAATGAAGGAACCAGGCAGGAAAGAGGGTAATGGAAGAATTTAAGAGTCATGTTGTCTGCCTCACCTCTCACATTAAGGTGGGGAGCACCAAACACACAGGGACATTTAGCATAGTGCAAGTTCCCTTTGGATAGGGGGCAGAAACTCTTCTTGTGCTGGAGAGGAGTGGAAGGGTTGCTTGGAGGAAACACCCTTATGAATGTGAGGGTATTTACTGTGCAGTCAGCACACTATATGTTTCTTCTCAGTGAACTGCTGAGTCGGTGCAGTGGATAGGGCCATATAAACAGAAAAAAACCCTGACTAATCCCTAGTGGTGCTTTAAACGATTGGCCCCACTCAGTCAGTCAGTCCTCTCTCCAGTGATGGGTAAAGATTAGGTTGACTGGCCATGGGGGGGGGGGGGGGGCTGATGATTGACAGACAACAGAGGCAAAAAGAGCAAAGCATGACAGAAAATAGAACCTTGCACCAATCCAGCAATTTCAGAATCTTTGTATTACCTGTCTCCCATGCGAAAATGCAAATATTACATATTCACATGTTCATTACACACACAAACATATCTGCATATCTTATCACATGTAAAGACACATACACACACACACACACACACACACACACACACACACACACACACACACAATATATCCTCACACAGCTAATATATCCCCTCACTAACCCCCCACACCCCCAGTGTGATCTCCCAGACAGACAAACACATTCACCCAGTGTATCACTCAATAAGACATCCCCTAACACTACTGGACTACTATAACCATGTCAGCAGTTACCTGTACCATTGAACGAAGATGGCCATTACTAGAAAAGGCCAGGTGTTTATGTGCTCATTTATGCAGCAAAGTGAATCTAGAAATCACTCAGCCACATTAGCATACAGCGTAGCTATGAAGACAGCCTACTATGATGCTGTATGTCTTCATGCAAAAGCACCAGGATGGGGATAAGACTTCGTGATTGTATTTTATTTCCAGACTAGTGCAAAATTATTTGAATTGGAAACTCATTTTTAAACGCTGGACCATTATCTTGTTTGATACTTTTTAGCAAACCAAATGATGAGTACAAATTGCTAAGCTCAGGGACAAATGTCTTTGTTGTTAATACACTTGTACACTTTGAATATTCATCAGATATGCCCAGCAGATGCCCTCACACTAACAACTGTTTCAAAAAACATGTTACTATAATTCTGTCACATCAACAACAGCAATTATGTTCCTACTCAACCTAATCTGTACTCGCACGTACTACAGAATGTCACTACAGAAATAAAGTTTACTAATACTAATTCACAACAAATTGAAAAAAAACTTAACAAAAATGTTCTTTGTTTCTTTAAATGAATGGACCATGCATTCAGTATTGTTTGGGAAACCATTATATATATATATATATATATATATATATATATATATATATATATATGTATATCTGTGTGCGAGTTTGTGCATGCATTATATGTATGCATATATATGTACATATACACATATATATATATGTGTGTGTGTGTGTGTGTGTGTGTGTGTGTGTTTATTATATGTATGCATATATATGTATATATACATATATATATATATATATATATATATATATATGTGTGTGTGTGTGTCTGTATATGTATATATATATATATATATATATATATATATATATATATATATATATATATATATACACATGTGTGTGTGTGTGCATATATGTATATATATGTATGTGTACACACACATATATATATATATATATATATATATATATATATATATATATATATATATATGTGTGTTTGTGCATTATATGTATGCATATATGTGTGTGGTATACACACACATGTATTATACATATACATATGTGTATGTGTGCGTATATATATATATATATATATATATATATATATATATATATATATTTTTTTTTTTTTTTTTTGTGTGTGTGTGTGTGCACACACACAAACACACACATATGTAGTGCCTACTATTACCACTGCTCATAATTATGTGTTTCTTCTTTCTAGAAAGTAACATAAAGATGTACCCTAGAAAAGAAAACCAACCCTGAAGATCATCATATCTGCACTTCTTGGTAGTCTCTAGTTATTATTTCTTGTTAAATACTGTGGATGGTTGCCAATGGCAAGCAATTACAGCTGCTGTATAGTAATGTGACTGCATATTAATATGAAAAGATTGGCATCTTATGTCCCCAAATTATATTTGTTGGGTAGATGTGAGAAGTCACTAATAAATAGCATGACATCTCACTTCTGGGTTAAACTTCCCTTTGATTTTTAATGGAAAGTGCAAGGTAATTATTTGTCTAATACAGTTACATTACCAACCAAATACTTATCTCACCAGAGAACTCTTCCTCCCCTATTTTAAAACTGGCCTCATGATTTATTTATTTTAGGTTTGTTTACTAGGATAGTATGACTGGGTGTGAGACCCATTTTCACTGAAGGCCCAGGAGGAAAAGCCCCTCAAGTTACAGAGAATAATCACAGTTGAAATTATTATAAGCATACATTAGGACAGGATGATAAGAAAACATATTTAGCTATTAGTTACAATTATCAAAGAAAAAGAAAAACATATATAACTGCAATAATATTTAAAATTTTCTAAAGAAAATAAAATATTTAGAGGAAACCTGACCACAATTGAGAACAAAATGTAATTTAGCTAAACGTAGCTTGAGTATTATATGTAAACAGATAAGTATGTGTGTGTTAGTGGTAAAGTAGGAGATGAAGGGTTTACCTTGTCAGCGTGAGTATGTTGACAGGAGTGCATTCTGGAGAGTAGGGTGGAGCCAGGATTTAGGCAGGGTCAAAGGCAGTTCTTAGGTAGGACTTAAGCAGAGATTGAAATTGTTGAGGGTTAGTTGTAGTTAGTATATGTTGTGGGGTCAGATTTCATGTCCTGGAGATACGATCTGAAGTAGAGATAATCACCATAAATGTTATTAGCTCTTGTGACTTATAACAGAAGCTTGTCAGAAAAATCTAAGTTCCCTTGTATTGGATTGGTGTTGAAGTAGGTTTTGGAGAGATGGACACTTTTCACATTGATATACTATTCTGTGGGCTGTTGTAAGGTGAGTGAGGGTAAGGAGGTTAGGTAGTCCCAGCCAATTTAGATGTTTTAAGGTATTATAATGATGTGTTCTATATGGAGAGTTGCTAGCAAATCTAGCGATCTTGTTATAGCAAGCTTCTAGTCTTGCTAGATCAGTTTTCCTTAAGTTGGTGAAGATGGCAGAGGCACAGAGGAGGGGAGATAGTAAATGTCTCCTAGCAATAGAAAGGATGCACTGAAACAGAATAAACTCAGCACCTGCATCAGTGGATCAACCAAGCAGTGCCACGTTTGCATGTTATCCCCAGTTGAATTGTTTTTCCTTTGGTCTCTACTTTTTCAAGTTCCATTTCCAGTTCCATAAACTCTATAAGCAGCTATTTTTATCTCCAGGAGTTCTTCCAGGTTACCCATCCACTTCACCACTTCTTTGTCTGTGCTTGCCTCTGTCTCCATAAAACTTGAACCATTCTGCACCAAAACTCCATCTTTCAGCATTACCCATCTTACGAACTTGCATATTTTCTTGTTTAAACATTGCACTAAATGTATTAGCTTCACACAGCATCTGATTTCAAGCATTGACCTACACCATATTTTTCCTCACCTTTAACCTCTTCTTCTCCGTGCCACTTTTCTTCCTTCACCATAAAAGCCTGTCACAATCTTTTTGAGTATTATGTTATCATGCCCAAAGGTCTGATATTCATATGCCTACCTAGCTAATGATAACACAACAGATATATCAAACTCCATCTTAGCGCCCAGTGTGTTGGACTTTCCCACCCAACTTATCCAACATAGTATAAACATTAACTCTTAAATCCTCCCAGTCTTTCTCACCCTAGTCTTCCAAACCATGGTGTGTACCTTCAAATACAATTACTTCTTACTCACGCTGTCTCTGCCCAAGTGCTCTTCACCCATCTTTTAATAAGTATTGACTTTCTTTCGATGGGTACATAAATTGGACTCCCCTAAAAACCATCAAAAACGTCCAGTACCTCCAGCAGTTCACGTATATCCCTTAGTAACATCCTACAATCACTGAATCTTGTGGAGGTTGCTCCTCCTTTGTCTGCACATTTCTCCTCTAATAATAATCTTATATCATGA
Organism: Protopterus annectens; assembly: GCF_019279795.1. NCBI lineage: Eukaryota > Metazoa > Chordata > Ceratodontiformes > Protopteridae > Protopterus > Protopterus annectens. Next base: position 592,612,223 of record NC_056748.1, read on the forward strand.
GACAGCTTCTCTATCACTATTAAGGACATATGTTAAACTGGATACCCTTATGTGTCATTATACAGCCATGTTCCTGCTGATACTCCCTTATTTACCATTACTCATACCAAGGGCTGCTTGTTCAGTGCTCAAGCAACTTAAAAACCTGCTCTATCTATGACTACAACATTCAAACATAAACTCCCAGCTTACCTTATTAAAGGCTTTCAATATGTTCATAACAATCAGCAGCACTTTACATTTTCCTTTCATCACAGCTCACCCTATAGAATCAATAAAAATGTTTCCATGGTCAGCAAGCAAATGCCTTTTGACAAAGATAATTTGACTATCCTCAACTTGTACCGGCAATATCCATTCTGCTCTGTCTGCCAGAATACTTGCACGCCCATTGGATAGTGAGATGAGATGGAAATTTCCAAGTCTCCTGGGTAACTCTTTCTCTATGGCAGGAAATCACATTTTATGCTTCATTAATGATTCAGTTTCTTTATGGTTCTTAAAACTTGGTTCATTAGCAATTACAATGGACAATCTTTTGTTAAGTGTCTGGAGGAATTATCCTTCTGCTGTTCAACAGATATTTACCTTACATTTGTGTCACAGTATCATTGCCGTATCATAATTACACTTCTCATAGATTTTTAGGCTTTTACATCCAAATCACTGTTCTGCCAGCAACACGTTATACAAAACTCTTTTACCTTGTGTTCTCACTGGATATTTTGTCTGTTTCATAGTCACTTAATTTTTAACTCACTTGAGGTTGTATACTCAAGTGTCATGTTCATGTAATCCTCAGTTTCATTTCTATGCCTTTTCTGTCTCTATGGTTTGATATAAATGTATTGTCATATAACTTATTTCAATGCATTGTTGAGGCTAGACCACAGATAAATGACTATGACAATTTGATCAATTTACAATTGGATCAAGTTACATTCATTGCAACTACATCAGTGTATTACTTTATATATATGTACTGCATTTTCCATAGCCAACAGATTTGTTATCTGTATATTCAGCTTGACTTGTCCAAGCTACATATTTTCCTAGATTTGGATTGACATTTGCTCTTTGATAATATTGCCCTTATTTCTTGGGTGGACCCATATCAATATAATCTTTTCTAGAAAGGCCTGAATCTGATATGCAACATCAACAAAACCTGCTGGAGAGACAAGTTTGTCTCCCAGACGCTGCCCCATCTCTGGAACAGACTTTCCATACATGTTAAACAGAGCTCCTTGCTGACCCTCTTCAAGTGCAACCTTGATGAGTGGATGGGAAACCACAAACTTGTCGCAGAGGTTCCACCTTTCTCCCTCATTGACATGAGTGACAGGTGCTGACTTGAGGTTTCTTTTTTGGGGGGGATAAACTCTTGTTTAAGCTTGTAAGGGCTCCAAAGCTATTAGCTTAGTAACTTCCTATGATCCTCAGACCAAACGTTAAAAGATTACTTTGAGTTTTTCTAAAATTTTAGACATAGTTTATATAAATATCTATTTTTCTTTTTACACTTATTTTATTGCAGTGTTATTTTAATTTTAAGTACATTTTGTATGAGTTTTGAAAATACTGCATAGGAGCAGAAAGGAAAATTTGCATTTCTTTTCCGTGAGATAAGGAGATTAAAAGCTTACATAGCTTTCATATTTTTTACATTTGTTTTACTAGAATGTTATTTTAATTTAAGCATTTTTATTGGTTTTAAAAGTATTTTTTTCTGTTAGGAAATACCTGTAAGTTTTAGAGGAGCTAGAAACCATTCCTTGCATTTCAGGTATGAAAACCAGTTTAAGGTTTTATTGAGAGACAACATACTGCTGATATTTGATTATATCCATTTTATTCTGGGGGGGGGGTATACTTACATTGTTTTCTTCATTTTACTCTTGATTTGCAAACATGTTTAAATTTATTTATTTATTTTTGAGTTCTCAAAGCAAACATTGCATTTCTTTATAATGGACCAGAGAATTTAGTTGTGTGGGACATTGAAAATAACTACTGTGTTTATATTAAAAATAGCTTACAACTTTCTTTAGGGAGTAGGCAGAATACTTTAATGTCAGCACATCTTTTTTTTTTCTCTCTGCCCTCCCATCCTTCCCTAGATCTTGAGTTAACTGGACCATATGTAAATTTAACAATAGAAGTCCTTAGCATGTTTAATCAGTTTGCTCCTATGAGCAGACTGATTAAGGTCACTAACTCTTACATTTTCATGCATTGCCTGAAGTAGAATAAACTCAAAAGTATGCTCACCATTTACTGATATACATTTGCACAAGGCATTCATATATATTTTCTCCCTATTTAGGGCACATTATTGCATTTTCTTTTCTGTATTTTTTGTTTGATTTCCAACGTTTCAGTTGTAGGATTTTACCCTGCATCAGGCAGCAATATGCTTAGTCCCTATTACCCCATAATCCTCTCTGAGAGAGTATTTTTGCCAGCTCCCTGACCCATGTGACCACAAAAAGCACAAAGTATAGACTACTACCTTCACAAACTGTTCCTTCTAAGAACCAGTCAAGTGAACCCTAGAGAACGATTTCGTTTTTTGGTGTGTGTCTGCAAGCCATACTACTTTCTTTTCATTACTGATAATATTGTTGTCAGTAATTCCCTCCGCTGTTACACACAACTGTTATTGGAGCCAAGGAACACTGCTGCTTAAGCCCCTGCACTATCTCTCCCCTGCACAATTTCTTGGACACTGTGCCTGAACTCTTAATAGACCATCCCTATCTTCTATCCCAGGCCAAATATTAAAATCTTAATAATTAGAAGTATAATGCAGTGTTTCACTATAGTAGAGTACTAACAAATTCAGCAAGATGTTGAAAACGTTAAAGCTGTGTTTAGTGCCTTTCTTCACTGTGCATACAGGATTACCTCCTACTCTAATACTGCATGGAAACGTCTGCTTACACTTTACCTGTTCTACAGTACAAGGCAACTCATTGTTTTTTGTTTTCCCTTACTCCCGTTTGTCACCATGAAAAGCTTCCCTTGGTATTTGGGCAACCTCCATTCTCACTCCCTGCTCCACATCACTCCTAATTTGCACCCACCACCACTACTCCTACATTTTTTCATCTGTAACCCCTCCTTCTCTACTTCCACCAGCCAGTCACTATGCAAATATCATCTAATCCTACAGTCATCTTTATTAACTGATCAACACAACACAACTATTGTCTTCCTATGCCACACTACTACAAATAATCCCAACCACTTCTGCTCCATTCCTACCTTACTATACAATATCCTAGCATCGCTTTTTCTCACCCACTTTTATTACCTTAAAATAATACAGCTGTTCCTTCATATACGCACTTCACTAATATCTTACCATGGTTTACCATCTGCATTCCTCTATTCTCTCTCTATCACAAGTAAAGTAATGCCACACTAACATTCCTCCTGCCTAGCTTACCTCCCCCAACAGCACTCACCTGTCAGCTACCTCTGAACTCTACCATCAGATAATTGCCCCCAGTCTTTTTTCTGTCTCTTCCCACACTTGCTTCAAATATAAATGCAAGCTATATATTAGCCAGTTCACTTCAAAAATTAAGCACACAGGAAACGTTCCTTGTAATCACACCCTGAACACCCTCTCTCTCAGTGGGGGGTATATACCATAACCCTGTCCCATTTCCTCACAATTTAGCACACCTGCAGCTCCTCCTATTACTACCCAGTCTCTAGTCAATACTAACACAACAAACTCCGCACGCTCACCCTCCACCTTTCCAAAATTAGACAACAGAAAATTAGCCTGTTGCCACTAAATTTAAACCTTGGAAGTATCTATAATAAAGTATTTGAATTGCATGTCTGTATAACATAACACACTCCTGCTATACTAATAACAGCTAAAACCCTACACTTCAAATACCTCTTCAAGAATACAATATCATTAGAAAAGACAGGAAGTATAACAGAGCAGGTGGTGCTGCAATCATTTAAAAAACAAATCTTGATGTAATATTATAGTCTCACACTCACCGTGATTTTTCTAATGTAGAACTAATTATCTCTCTTTTCCAAGTTAATAAAAATAAAGCCATCTGCATTGTAGCTATTTACATCCCACCTGGCCGTAACATCCCTTTAGCTGAAGATATACTATATTGGATGCACAATAACGTAAACTATAATCCTAGGTGACAGCAATATTGACTATCTACTCATTGATTGTGAATCCCCGACCTTTAACATAAATCTTTTCAACTTCACAAATTAATCACCAGTACAACCAGAATAAACAAAAAATCCAATAGACACTCAAACTTCAACTGGATTTTCACCACAGCCCCCAACCATATCAACACCTCAGGCTGCAAACCTGATCCATATCCCTACCTTTGCTTTAAAAAACATACATCATCCTCACAAACAAATTACATACAACCTAGTACATAATCTCTACCAATTTCAGTACGAACTTCATTTTTACTTCTACAAATAAAACACCTGTTACTACCCAGTCTCTAATCAATAACAACATCCTTAAATCCTGTCCCCTTGATGATGCAGTAACACACGTTAATAACACATTCCTTACTATACTTAATGAACTTACCCCTAGTAGAAGAAAACAAATCAAATCTAATCCTGCCCACTTGGCTCGGTGAAGAGACTAAACAGCTATTTTAGAAAAAGAAAAAAAGATGAAGATCGGAAAATCTGGAAAAAAATTAGAGCAATCCTAGGAAAACGTTCAACTCCTCTAATTTCTGCAAACAAAACATTAAATCAGACAAAACTACATACCGCAACCCCCCAAAATTCTGTTCATGTATAAAATGAGTGTTGCACCCTGACCAGAATTCCACAGCTTCCCCTCCCTGTAACAGCTCCACCTCTGTACCTGCCCTGTTTCACAACCTCTTCATTCACTACTCTCTTTACTGACTAGCCCACCTACCTCATCCTTTACTACCCATTTCCCCTAGAATAGTCTCCCAACCCCTTTCTCCCTCCAACCTCCTACAGCTACCATAACACATAATGCAACTTAAATCTGCTGCCTCTGTAGCTGACATTTTTTTTAACTTGCAGCAGGTGCCATTTCATACCCTATCTCTATTTTCATAAACTGATCTGTTACAGAAAACTATGTTCCCTTACTCTGGAACAAACCTCATATTATTTCATTCCGTAAAGATGGACACTCCACTGACTTCTTTAATTTCAAGCCCATAGCCATTCTACCCACCATCCAAAATCTTAGAGAAATGCATACACACCCACCTTGTACATCACCTCACCAATAATAATCTACTCTCCCCCACCCAGCACAGCTTCAGACCATTCCACAGTACTACCACAGCTTTACTCAGTTTCACTAATACAAATCAGTACCAACAGAAATGCTGGCAATTTTAGTATCATCTCTCCTCCCTGATATGTCTAAAGCATTCAACACTATCCCTCATTATAAATTATTCATATAATTGGCTTCTCTTGGCCTCTCCCATTCAACACTGTCTTGGTTCCACAGCTACCATACTGACAGATTTCTAGTAGTAAAATGGAAACAAGAACTATCCTCCTCCTTGCCAGTCTCAGTAGGTGTATCACAAGGCTTAATTTTGGGCCCCTTATTGTTTACCAACCACCACAAAGCAGTCCTTTACTAGTCACTGGTACAATATGCAGATGATGTTCACCCTTATATGTTCACTGAAAGTAACACTTAGCTACAAAAAAATCACCCAAGACAGCTTCTTCTCAATTCAGTCCTGGATTTCTGACCACCAACTTCTGCTAAATGTGAAAAAAAAACTTATGCTGTTTACTCCCAAAAGTCTCTCTGCCCAAAAGAATACATTCTGTGTTATGTCAGCCAATAACACACAAAGTGAAACTGTATCGAACACAAAACTACTTGGAGTAACTATTGATAATTTAAAATTCAACCTGAAAATATCACAAGCCATTGGAAAACATATTAAACGTTCAGATTTTTATATTATTCTAAAACTTTTCTCACAGACTCCTGTAGGAAAATGCGGGCATCTTATCCTCTCCCTTCACTAATATATGCTTCTCCAATCTTTAGCGACTTAAATACAGCTCTATAAAGTATCCTCGAGCTCTACTGAAACAAAATAGCTAAGTTTGCATGCAACCTACCATACCGCAATCATCACTGCCTTCCCTGAAACAACTAAATTCACTAAACCTTGCCAACTAATGATGGCCCACAACATTATGCACAAGCCATATAACTGTCCCACTGTATGACACACACACACATATATATATATATATATATATATATATATATTATATATATATATATATATATATATATATATATATAGATATATACACCTCTCAGACAACTACCTTCTAAGAATAACATACTCCTAACTTCCATTAAATCAAACAGCACTGCACATGATGGTCTTTATTCCACATCCATTGCAAAACTATGGAATAATATCCCTCTATCACTTAAAAGGAACAACTCTCTCCTTAGCTTCAAGCATGACTTAAAGAAATACCTAAACTCCTCATGGTTGTGCTCCTGCTCCTATCTTGATTAAGCTACACAGTCCTTACTCTGACACATCAGTCCCTCCCCTCTTCTCTCTGACCATCTAATTCACAGCAGCTCCTTTCACCTCACTCTCCACTCTCATCTCTCACACCATCTTTATCTCCTCTCCTTTACATTCCCCCCACAACCTCTCTAATCACTGCCTTAACTTTTCCCTTCATCCACTCTCCCCTTCTCTCTTATCAGTTCTTTGACTGCCTTCTCCTTTTACACCTACAACATACAGCACCAATAGTTACTAACTTTTCCTTCTTTTTCTTATCCCGCTACCCCCTTCCAAACTCCTTCCAGTTTTTTTGCTATTTCTAACCTATACAACAACCTTCCATGCCTGATATACCTTTCTTTCCTTCCACTGTAGCACTTCTGCCCCATACATTTGTAATACTTTCCTCCCCCACATCCTCAGAATATTGCACCTCTGTCATATCCCTTACTGCTTACGTATTTCTCCTACTATTCCTGTCTTTCCTAATGGCCTAAATATTGTATTAATACCCCAGCTATGTGCATACCATACAGTATCTATCAAAATGTTTTAGAGTGTTTAACCCGGGAAGATTGTTTTTGTGTACTAACACCCCAGCTATGTATATACTATATAGTATCTACTGAAGTGTTTGTTTACTATACTGTTTGAAATGAGTAGATTGTTTTTCTACTATAAGGCTTAAACTGAGTAACCAATTAAGTTACTTAATTCTGGAACTTTTCTCCCCAGGCCTCTACTGACAATGGGACTTATTGCCCAGCTGGACTTTTCCAGTAAACAAAAGCAATAAAAAAAAAAAAAAAAAAAAAAAACATTTTGTATATGCAATATCCTTGAAAATGCAGTACATGTAAACAGTCAAAACATATTTTCTGGATAATACAGTGTGTACAACCAATGTTTTTATGTCTTTACATATTTGGCACTTATGGTGGCGTACCTTTTTTGACTATATTAGATAAGTTTTCATCTCTACATAACACAATTTTTGCTTCAAACTGTCTGATATTTTGTACAACAACCTTGGTTGAACATATAGCTGTCATTACTGTGTGCGCCAGTTTTACACCCTGTTGTGCTGCAGTACATCTAACACAGGCTAGATAATTCTAAGCTATTATTCAGAATGTCATATGAATGCATGTTTGATCCATATGTATGCATACTCTTTATAGCAGCCTTTTTATGAATAAGGGTAGGCATATGAACCATATTTTTTATTAAAACAATATCTAAGAAATTAATACTGATGAAGTCACTTTAGAATTTTAAACCATAGTTGTGTTTGTTGGACACTCAATACATTTCATCAACTCCACTTAAGTGCCTCCTCATATAAGTAAAATATAATCTACAAAACATATTTAGAATAATATTTTGCAAAGTAACAGCTGCATTAATTTAACACAAATTCTAACTCTGAGTATAGCATCATAAGATTAGCAAAAATATTTGCCACTTAAGTACCCATGGCTACACCTTGTTTTTGCAAACCGATATTACCTTGAAATAGAAAAATAATATGTTCCAGAACTACTTGCATTAATTCATGTAATGTATAGATTGATGATGTAAAGGTTTCTAAGCTGAGGATGATGGCTGTCTTACTATTTTCTAGGCACTTCAACACTAAAATCCTTTGAAATAAATGAATTGATATCCACTGCTGTGAAATGATTACTACTACTACTGATTTTTCTGGCTCAGAATAATCTCTTGTAGCTTTTCTGAATCTAAAATATTTAATGAATACCCTGAATATTGAGGCTAAACTCTCAAATGCAGTCCCACCACGTGAGCATATATAGTACATCAACCTGTGCAAACGTAAAGGTTCCAAAGATTAAACCCACAACATCTTCCCTTGCACTTCAAGAAGTTATACAATCACCAAAACAAAACCCTCATACTTATAATTCCACTGACCTTAGTAAATCCCTTATATATAGTCATCATATCATGGCAGTGATAACAATCAAAAGATAATATTGAGGATTACATTTAAAGGCAACCTTGAAAGCTCTTAAGGCAGACTTTGCAGTCTAAGAACTGCAAAGTCATCCTAGTATTTACCGAGTAAATTGGACATAAAATAAATGTATCCCACTGGACATCACAAGGAGTTAACAGATCAGACTTGGCTTTTCTTTCAAAAATCAGAGATATCTCAGCTAAGTTAAACATGTGTAGAGGCTGGTTATGTCATGATCTTTTTTTTATGGTTGGAGTAAACAGTCCAAGAAGGTGCTCCATTCTGCATATGTGACAAAATATTTTGGAATAATCAAATATCTATCAGAAATAGGAAAAGACATATTTTAAGCCGAAACTTACCATCAACCCTGCAAGATGCAAGGGCTTATCATTTATTCAATGTCTAATACACAGGGGATCCCATCCCTGTCTGGCTGGAGTGAGATGTACTGTTAGCTGCAGTATTTTGCATCTAGTGAACTTAATTTCTCCCCATGAAACAAATGTACTGAATAGGATATTTTCAAGTTATAGATTCAAAATAAATTGAATATACAAGACAAAAAAAAACATACTGTCAAAAGTTGCTTTTCTAAATGCTGGAAATCTTTAGAATATAATTCATAAATTTGAAGCTTTTTCCTATTTAGATGGTGTTGCACCATTACTGATAGCAGGTCTTATGAGTCAAAATACTCATCATAAATTACCACTTAGAAGATCCAATCGCATAAGTGGTGCTTTCTCAATAGTGTAAAAGAAGAAGTAAAAGCTAGAAGCAAGGAGGATAAGTCAGTAGTAGAACCTGTTCTTGTTCAGTTCTGTTTAGTATAACATTGCAAGAATCTGTCATATACCTTATCATTTACAGAGCACGAGTTTGTGGACTAACATCCCAAATTAAAAAAAAAAAAAAATCAGTGACAATTCAATCTGTAGAGAGTGTTTTTATATTTATCTGTGAATATACAAAGCAAAACACTCAAACGCAATCTAACAGACATAAATTGTAATAGATTGTGAAAGTATGGAAAATAAAACTATCCAAAACTACAGAGATCGGACAACTTTATTATACAGAGGAGATGAGTTCACTTTAAATGAACCAATAATATTCCTACCCTGACATAGTTCATAGGTTGATACTAGGCTATCGACCATAGGGCCTATACAAGCCTAACCATAACAATTCCCTAGATATTTCTTCCCACAATATTTACTTCCCTGGACCCCTGTCTAGCAGGGCAACTGACATGATCCCCAGGGTGAATTTCCCATCTCCCTTCCAATCGTCAAGGTTCCTTTTGAAGAGGGCCAAGGAGGTGCTCTGCTTGACATGTATGGGCAGTCTATTCCAGAGTATGGGGAGTATCTGGGTAAGGAACCTATCCCTCCAGCATATTTTGTTCATTGTGATGACACAGTTTAGATCCCTGGAGTGTGAGGGATTGAGATTTCTTTAAGTAGAGCATGTCCAACAGCCCAGGGTTTGACATGGCCTTGTATGATAAATAGAGATCGCCTCTGAGTAGACAATATGCCACAGAGTATATCTGGAGTTTTTTTAGATGGCAAAAATAGGGCATCTGCTTTAGGCCTGTGATTCTTTTAGTAAGGTATTTCTGTGGCCTTTCCAGCTGTTGCAGATGTCTTGTGAGGTACATACCAAATGGGGAGTTGTATTCTATAATGGGTCTAATCAGGAATAAGTACAGTGAGACAATGATAAAAAATATGTAGAGCTCCCAACGGAACTAACACCTCTCAGCCGCAAGTAACTCAATGAATTCGGAAGGTGTATATATAAACTAAGAGGTGACCATGGAGATATAAACTTTAGTATACTTGTAAAAATTAGAAAACAATAACTGCTGTGAGTCGTAATATACTCCGTATAAAAATAGAAACTTTAATGAGACATACTACAGGTAGGTAAGCGCTTTCACAAATCCTTCATCAGACCGTTAAGTTTCAAAAATACACACAATTGAACCTTTTATATCAAACACTCACGTGTTAAATTAATTAATTAATTCCAATAAACATTTAAAGTTAAATCCTACTTATAAGCAGCTCTTATGCATTCTATGAAATAATGCATCCATAGCATAAAAACAGTACAATATGAACATATTATAAAATAAATTGACATGTTGCACTATCATTAAAAACCACATGAATGTGATATCCTAGCTGTAGAGACATAAACATTATTAGTTTTGATATTAATAGCTTAATATGTATAAAAGTATTACCTCTTAAAGGTGCAAATGGTGTTTGCCTTAAGCTGCATATAGTTAGTGAAATCGCCTTCAACAAAATCACAATCTATGTGAAACACGGAAAGGATATGCACTACCATTAAAAACCACATAGAGACAATGTCCTCACTATAGGGACTTAAACGTTCTCCAATTTGATACAGGTGGCCTAATGTATGTGAATATTGCCTATAGGATGTGCAAGTAGTGCTTCCCTTAAGCTACAAATAAGTAGTGGAATCGCCTACAATAAAATCTCATTTGGCGTAAAATATCCATTGACCAGCCATATATCATTAGATACTTGTCTTGGCGAAACCACTTCAAATAAATAAAAAATATATAAATCTAAAGATAAAAAATAAAGAAAAAACATAAAAGATAAATTGACATGAAGTTCTGACCCATTGGCAAAGAACGCAATGGGCCACGTACTATAAATAACACTTTGCATCAAGTTACCACGGATAAGCCAATGTATAGGCTTATATAATGTACAGGAACTACTATAATCACTATTTCATCCAACGCGCAGTACTTATATAACCATAACTTTATATTGAAATGATGTATTCAAAGCTATGCTGGATGAAAAGATATGTACTGAAACATGTATACAAAAAACACTATAACTATCCGTATATAGAAATATATCCAAATAAAGCTTTCCAAAATTTATAAATACGGAATAAGCTAATGCCTGATAATAAATGAGTGAAAAATTATATAAACCAAGATAGCAATAGGGTGAGTCAACATTACTCCCGAACATGACCATAATATCCAGACGGACTAACTAGTAAAAAAGAAGAATAAAATAAATTCCTAATTACTATATATAATAATACTAAGACAAATCAAGTATGTGATTATATAATGAACAATAATACCTAACCAAATTTCAGTGCAATTAAATGCTTAGTGCCATTTGGTATGATATAGTGACTAAATAAACATACAAGGAAAAATGTAAAAACATATATACAAGTGCTGTCTATAAGATGTACAGCAACTTAAAAAATAATGTACTCAAATCACATAAACCTACAGGAGACAAACTATAAATACCAAAATATGATACAACGAACTAAAGAATATTTAAAACAAATAAAACTCATCCAATACTTAATTTCCAAAATTATAAATAATAATTATCAAGTTTCCAAATGAAAATTAATTGTAAATATACTGAAATCATCTAGCTATTTTTCGTCTAGCTTTAAGAATAGGTTTTATGGAAACGCGTTAATTAAGCCCTTTACCCTTATCTGCCCTTAGTTTCATAATCCAATTGATCTTTTTCTTCTCTGTGCGATTGCGTATTTCACCTCCCCTAACTGAAGGTGCATTATAATCTATGGCCATGAATGTAAAAGTATGGTCTTGGCAGGCAATCGCAACATGTTTAGCTAGGGCATTATTTAAATGTTTAATCCTAATGGCATACAAATGCTCACGTATCCTAATGCGAAATGATCTGTCAGTTTTGCCAATATAATAAGATTGGCATTGTTGACAGGAGGCTAAATATACTATATGAACAGTATCACAGTTAGCTATCACTTGAAATTTGAATATCTGGCCACTATCTGGATGCATAAAGCTATCACCTGATTCTATATATATATACAATAGTTTCACTAACCACATGGGTGCGTACCAATATATGGGGCTGTATTGCCCTTACCTAAAGTATTACATAGTAACCTTCTAAGATTAGGTTTATTTTTGAAAAGAAAATGAGGTTTTTCTCCTACAATATTCAAAATATCATTGTCCATAGTGAGAATGCGCCAATGACTATCAATTAACTCCCTAATCTTATGCACGTCACTAGTGAAAAACATGGGTATTTTAGTTACATTTAATAATCCATCAGTGCAATGATCTTTAGTGTAAACCTGTGCTGAAAAATATGGTGCTGCTATTTCTTGCCTCATAAAGTTAATGTTCTCTAATCCTGTCATAATTTCATGTTCTCTATAGCCATGTTTCAGGAGTCCTAGTTTGAAAGAATTAATTTCATCTTGATAACCTTCATTACTAGCATTAAGTCAAGAAATGCGCATGCTTTGCCCTTTGATAATATTCTTAAAAATATAATTAGGGTGCATGCTATGGCGATGGAGTAATGAGTTTCTGTAACATGGTTTCCTATAAACACCAGTGTTAACGTGGGTGTCCATGACATGCTTCACAAATACATCTAGATATTCAATCCTGGTGTCTGAAAAGTTAGAGGTGAACTTCAAATAAGTTGTCATACCATTCATAAATACTAAATACTCAGCTAGTTCTTTGGGGCTGCTTTCCCAAAACAGGAAGACATCGTCCACAAACCGTCGATAAAAACTGACTTTTTCCTGATGCTGGGGAACTACAAACAATTTTTCCTCCTCCCATGCTGCTAAAAACATGTTGGCGTAGCTATTGGCACATGATGTGCCCATAGCTACGCCATCACGCTGAATGTATATAGTAGATTCATAAATAAAAACATTATTCTCCAAGATGGTCTCCAGGAACAAGCAAATAAGATCCACCTGTTTATCTGTATAGTCACTATGTCTAGCCAAATAGTTTTTAACCGTGATAACTCCCAATTCATTCGGTATAATAGTGAATAGGGATTGTATGTCTAAGGTTACAAACATCATATCTGTATTCATAGGCACTTCATTAAAGAATTTGTACAAATCCAACAAGAATAAAGAGTATATTATGGCATACAGCAGTTATTGTTTTTTAAATTTTACTAGTATACTAAAGTTTATATCTCTGTGGTCACCTCTTAGTTTATTCACCTTCCGAATACAGTGAGACAATGACCTCCATTTTTCTGGATGAAAAGCCCTTAGTGATGAGGTGTGCCACAGAGAAGGATTTCCTGACTGTTGTGGTGATGTGATTATCGAAGGTGAGACCACTGCCCACCTGTGTCCCTAAGTCTCTCATCACAATTTCAGTGTTTAGTGTATTGCCACCTATGTGGTACTTCATGGGTACATGTTTTTTCCCAAAGGGGATAACTATACATTTCTTGGCATTACGCTTGAGCCCATGGCTCTGGCACTGAGCATCTGTTTCTTTAAGGCCCTTTTGTAGAATATCCACATTCAATAATGGCTCCCAGTTTGCAGTCATCTATGGACTTTGTTAGCCAGAGTCCCTTAGTGTTGGCCTGTACTTCAGAGAAGTAGATGCCAAACAAGAGCGGTCCCAGGACTGTACCCTGAGGTACGCCACTTGTCTGGGGCTGGATTTGGAGTCGGCTACTTTTACAGTCTGGGTTCTGTCAGTAATCCAGTTGGCAACCCAAGTGATGTAGGGATTTGTAGTAAGTTTATCTATGATTCCAGAGTGGGGGATGTGTCGAAGGCCTTGGCGAGGTCCACATAGGCTATGTGGACTGCCTTACCCTCGCCCACAGCTCTGGAGACTGATTCAAAGAAGTCAGTCAGGTTCAGGAGACAAGATTGGCCCTTCACAAACCCAAACTGGGTGAGTTCCAGTGTTTGAAGGTTGCCAATGTCTTTGTTTATAAGTTCTATGATAATGCGTTCCATGCCCTTGCAGATCAGGCTCATCAAACTGATGGGTCTGTAGTTCCAAGGATCCAAGGTCAATTCCCCCCTTGTGGAGTGGGGTAACGGTAGCTGTGTGCCACTCATTGGGCATGAAGCCTGAGGTGAGGCTATGATTAAACATGACACTTAGGTGAGGTGCCAGTTCATTTTGTAGTTCATGTAGTACAGAGCCCGAGATGTCATCTGGTCCAAGGGAGCCCACATGATTTGTTGCAGGGGGGTGCAAACCCAAAGCCCTGCCCACACAGCCCCACCCCCTCTGCCCACACAGCCCCAGCCCCTCTGCTCACCATAGCCCCACCCCCTCTGCCCTTATAGCCCCACCCCCCACCCACACAGCCATGTCCCATTACTTGACTATTTCTCCCCATTTGTCATAGACACTGTTCAAATTTCTCAGTGTGCATACTGTTTTATGCTTTACTTCTACAATTATTCCAGATATTTGGATTTTATTTACAACTTTTATTTCAAATTTTATAACACAAACACTGATAGACATTTTCTAAACCTAAACAAAGCAATAGTCTTACAATGAAAACAGACTTAGCATTAAAACTTTACCTTTGAAACCCACATTCACTGAAAGAGCATTGAAACCCACATTCAAAGAAAATGCATCTGGCCAGTGGCACATTACGTTTACATTTGGGCTGTTTTCAAATCAAGCTCCTTGCACACATTTTTAGAACCATGCAAAAGTTCTTTGATTCACCTTCCTGACTATTAATTATACTATATAATAATTGAATTATATCCCTTGTATAATACAGCACCACTTGTTAGAGTGTGCTTTAAATTTATAGTTCTGAACATTTTTCCTATAAGCAATGAAAAAAATCATATGAACCAATAATGACAACCTGCCCAATTCAAAACATTTCAACCATAAAGGGCCACTCAAACTTGTCATACAATCCATCAATCAATATGCAGGATCTTTGCAGAAGTAAACGTCATCTGAATAAATTCCTCATTAAAGAGATCTGAAACCAGTGAAGAGGTTGTTGCTAGAAAACTTTATATTTCAGTGTTTCATTTACAAATTCAGTGCCTGTTGCCCTTGAAGAATAAATTGCCTGTGCTACATTAAAATAAATGGTAAGTTGGTATATTGCAATAAGAAATGGGTGGCAAGCTGAAAAACAGGTTCATAGCTATGAGGTGTCTCATCCAAAGGAGGACATACTAAGAAGTGCAGTACCATACCCCCCTTAAAATACAAATGTACATGCTGTATGAATAGAACCTACAGCCCTTTGCATCAAGAAGCAAGTATGCTACCAGCTGTGCTAACACTGCTTTAAAATTATGTACCACAATAATGATACCATTTGCACATTTTAAGCAGACTTAGCATGAGCAGCAGTAACCTTTGCTTCCCTTGAAGCTCACAATTCCTTGAAAATAAATTCCACCTGTTAGATCTACCTAGGGCATTTCTCTCTCTCTCTGATACACACAGACACACAGACACACACACACACACACACACACACACACACACACACACACACACACACACACACACACACACACACACACACACACACACACACACACACACACACACACACACACACAAACACACACCAACTTCTTAGTGCAAGAAATACATAAATAGATGTTTTCAAAGTTACAACAACTGTAAACTCTGTGTGACCATGGCGTGTGTTTGTTTTTGACAGAAAGGTATAAAGGAACTCATGGCTATGTATATAGTTGAATCTCTCTGTACTGAAGTGCTCCCTACCATGATGCTGCTTTAATAAATAGTGTGTTTGCATTCAGAAACTTTTACAGTTTTTATACTGAATTTTATAGCTACATGAATTAGAAAATAACCAATTTCCTTTTCAGAGCCTAAGCTAAAAAGTCCACACCTTACAAGCACTGCTTCCCCTGGAAAACCTCTATATATGCATGATCACAGAGACCTAGTTCAAGACTGATGACAGCACTCCTTTAATGCAGGATTTCAATACCTGCCACAAGTTCAGGCCTATCACCCGAGATGAAAAGGTGATGGTGTCTACATATTCTTAAAGAACATTTCATCTCCAGACTTGCTAGATGAGATAATGACATGGAATTTATCTGCATCCAACTTAGCATTAACAAAACTCCTTACTGTGTCATACCTAACTATAGGTCCCCTCTATGTACCCCATCAGTCCATATCTCCTACCTAACTAATATGGTGTCCCTATGCATTAAGCCAACACCATTATTCTAGGAGACTTCAATCACATTTTCTTCCAAAATTGCCATTTTGAGGAGGGATTATTAGGGGAGAGCAATATTTTGAGCCAAAATTGGGGACAATGGAGAGGTTTGGATATTCCTAATTCTACAAAGCGATTTGCACATACCTCTCAACCTCTTAATGCAGAAAATCTGGACAAGGCCAAATATATTGGGGGAACATACAAACACTACTAAAATTGCTCTTGTATAAACTTAAGACAGTTGATAGAATAACAGGTATTGCATTAGGATGCATTTTTCTGAAGGTTATGACGTCTGAAACTCAATGTCTGTCATTTAGTGACTTCATTTCTAAATGATTTGCTAGAAAAACACAAATTGTATGAGGAACAAACCAAATATAAGAAGCAAATATTTATTCATTCTGCAAAAATATGGACAACTGAGAGGTATAGTTTAACCGGGGCTGTCTGAGTTTGCTACCCCCCCTCACATAGTCATGGTCGAATGGAGCTTCCCCCCGCAACCATTCCAATGTCCCATTCCTTGGTTATTTTGCCCCATTTACCATAAACACTGTAATGTGCATACTGCTTTACTTCTGCTATGATTTAGATTTCATTTGAAAGTTTTATTTTGCATTTTACAGCACAAACCCTAATAAATATCTATTAAACAAAGCAATGCAGTCTCAAAATGAAAATAGACTTAGCATTAAAACTTCTCTGCCCTTGAAACCTCACATACATTGAAACAGCATTGAAACCCACATTCAAAGAAAATACATTTTGCCAGTGGCAGATAAATATTAACTCTGGGCTGTTTTCAAAATCATAGGCCCCTTGAACATGAAACATACACATGCTATTTGATACACCTTCCTGACTGTATTACATTATATTCCTTGTACAATATAGTACAGTTGTTAGAGGGCATTTTAAATTTATTGTTTTGAACATTTTTCCAGTAAACAATGAAATAAAATGCATACACCAATGACAAAACTGCCCAATTCAGAACATTTCCATCATAAAAAGTCTACTCAACCTTCTATAGTCCACCAGTATCAGTAAATATGCACAATCTCTGAAGTAGCAAAATCCACATTAAAGAAATCTCTAACTAATAAAGAGGTTGCTGCTAGCAAAAAACTTTATATGTCATTGTTTCATCTACAAATAAAGTGCCTGTTGCCCTTGAAGAATAAATTGCCTATGTTGCATGCATTAAAAAAATTATAAGCTAGTAATGCCACAATAGGGAATGGATAGCAAACTGATAACAGGTTCATAGTTACTAGGTATCTTTGCCAAAAAGGACTGCAGCATCCACCCCCTTTACAACACAGTACAGTATCAGCAATGCATCTACCTACTGTGGGAGTAGAACCCACAGCCTTCAGCATCAAAAGCAAGTACACTACCTGCTGTGCTATTAAAGCAGACTAAGCATAAACAGCACTAAACTTTTGTTCCCCTGCAGCTCTCAGCTCCTTGTAAAATCTACTCGACACTCAGCTGTATCTCTGAACTTTGCAGCACAAGAAATCTGGAAAAAGCCAAAATTAATTGTGTGTGTGTGTGTGTGGGGGGGACAAAATGCCAAAACCAGGGACACATTTTAAACATTGCTTGTATAATGTTGGAAAGTTGCTAGAATAAAATGCTGCGTTACCACCATACATTTCACTGCCACGTCTTGAACCCAGGGTCCCTGTGCAAAACAGTCAGAGCAACATACCACTATGCCAAATCAGCTGTTTTGTGAAAGAGGAAGACGGAAACTTAAATGGCTATCATTTATTGAATTCAGTTCTCACCATAGCACAGCTGTAAATCTCTTAGCACAAAACACCTGAACAAAGCCAATAATGGTGAATACAGCCCCCAAACATTCAATGAATTCAGTTCTCACCATAGCTCTCAACCTTTTAGCAAAAAACACCCGGACAAAGCCAGTAATGGGAGAATATAGCCCCCAAACATATTCAGTGAATTCAGTTCTTACTATACCTCTCAACCTTAGCACAAAACCTGGATGAAGCCAATAATGAGGGAATACAGTCCCAAAATAGGGACAAATTTCAAATATCCATCTTATACACTTAGAAAATTGCTAGAATAAAAGCTTTTGTGTTACCATGCATTTCTGAAGAATATGAAGTCTGATATTCAAATGAGTGTCATTTTTAACATTTGTTAACCAGGAAAGTCTGACTTGGAACAAAAGCTAATTTTTAGAAGAGGCCCAGGGAGAAACACTCCAGACAGACACATGTTTTTGTAAGATGGGAGGAAACAAAAACAGGGAGGGCATACAGACTCCACACAGAAAGTAAGGCACCCCAGCCAAGAATCAAACCAGAGAACATGTAGCTGTCAGGCAACAATGCTACCTCTGCACCAATGCACTACTGGCTTTGCAAGGACACAAATACAGAAACCACAGATTTTATGAGGAACAGAGCAAGTATGAGGGAAAAATCTGCAACATTTTTACAAATGGTGGTGGGTAGGGAATTCAGGCTCTTGCCACCTGGGTCCAAGGTACAGGGTTCAAGCCTTATTCTCTACCCACCACCATGTAGCACCTGGGGCATTTCAAACACACACACACACACCACCTACTTTACCCACTCCGAAATGTGTCCTGTCTGTTATCTTCAGTGAAGTCCTCTGCTCAGCTAAAGTAAACCCATCAGAAGCAGCAGAAACCATCTGTTTCAGTTCCCGCTTGCAAACCTGAAAATATGTGCGATGATGTCAGCATGCTCATGGTGACTGGACTTGAAGGGTGTTCTTAAAGAAGAACATCCTAAACAAAAACTTTTTTTTTTAAATTAAAAGAAGATTAACTAGTCAGCTGATTCCAAGGGGGTCCAAGTGCACCCCCTTGCACCTGCCTGCGGGCGCCCTTGATCTGGTCCTATGGTTGCTGTATTCTTAGCTTTGGAGAGTGCGGTTTCTACCTGTGTGGCCATGATTACCGGAATTTGACAACCTTTTGGTATTGAGATGGGCCTTTTAGTGGGTGGGGGGTGAAGTTGGCACTAAATTGATCTGCCAGGATATTGGCAATATCCTTTGGATCAGTATATTTAATGCCATTCTGTTGTAGCTCAGAGCAGATCTGAGCATTGCCAGATTCTTGTCATAACTATAGAATGCCTTGTAGTTGTCTTTGGAATCTTTGGCAATTTTATTTTTGTAACTAGCTTTGGAGTATTTTATGAGGGATCTCAGCTTCTTTCTGAGGCTGGTAAGGGAGTTGTTTGCATCCTGGGATTTTCCTCTTTCCTGCAACGGTTTCTTCCTTCTGTTGTATAGTTTGTTTACGGCAGGGGCCATCAGATTCACTTTCTTGTTTTGGAGGAGAGCGTCTTGGTTCTATTTGGGATGGCACGATTCATGCACGAGTGGATGTGTTCGTGCAGTGCTACAGAAGATGCTTCTTTAAGGCAAAGACGTGCAGGCAGGTAATACTGCATGGAAACCTGGGTGAAACGAACATTAGTCAGAATACAAATCAATTTCCACTTGTAGGAATTGCTGATTTCTGAAAAGAGGGTAAGAAAGAGACTCCCATGACTGAGAGGAAATGCTGTGTACTGTAAGAGAGCTGCAAACTACTTCTGAAAAAAGGAGTCATCCTCTGTTCCACGAAGCTGTCTTCATGGGTGAACAAAGAATGTTCTTTTTCTAATTTTGTAACTCTCGGAAAAGTTGGAGTGAATTGAACGGCTTGTGCTTTTCATAAGTACGGATCTGTCTTGGTAAAAAAATGTAGCAGAAAGCAACAACTGCAGCTGTGGACTGTTTTGTTTCAGTTGTTCTAATGCCCTTAGTTGTTGTTTTCTATTTGAAGAACATGTTATGCTCTCTTTAAACAATGCTGTTTTGAAATCTATACTGCTGGACATTTGATGGATTTCCCACAGTATCCTATACAACTTAAGTATATCACACAAATTTAAATATAAAGTAAAAGGCAGCAATAATTACATCATATAAAACATCTTATGGAGACAAGTTGTTTGATGATGTAGACCAGTGTAAAATATACACATGGGGAAGGAAAAAAACTATACTGGTAGACCTTAGTCTCACTGAAGTCTGTAGCCTTTACAGTTCAGGATGATATGACTACACCCCATTGTTATAATGCGGTGTCCTTGACCTTTAACTGAAAACTAGAGAAATTAGATTAAAGATGAGCAATTTGTAGTAATGTTGGATCACATATGGGGTTGTGTACTGTAACTCAATTTCTGTCAATCTTTTCAAAGAAAGTGGAACATTTTAACAATGAATGAATGATTTATTTAAAGTAATAGTTGCCCCTTCACCTTCATTCACGTTTAAGAACAGCAATACATTAAAACTGAAACTGTTTTAAGTACACATGTATAGTAGAAAAGAAACTATTTGTAGTACAGGAACCATCCCTTGTTTTACTTGTAATTATTTTAAATCTTAATCAAGGATGATGCATTTAAACATGCTGTTACAGGATTTAGTTTCAAGTTGAGTCTGTATGCAGCTTGCTTTTTTTACATTTATTTATTCCACTTGTATTTGTTTCCTTGCAGTTTTTATTGAGTATATATTTGGCCATGAGGTCTTTCTTGTCACATCTTAAAATGTAATGTTTTTAATAGGAGATTGAGCTTATAATTTAAGTTTTGGAACGATATTAGTGAGCTAAAAATGGAAAGAATCAACTCAAAAAACAGAGGGTTCAGAGTCATTTGTTTTTACAATGTTGCAGAAGTTTTGTGTTTCTTTTTGTTTTATACACTAAGCTGCTCAGTTTGTAGATATCCGTTTTAAAAATGCAGCAGCTGGAAAGCATTGACTAGATTAGGAGAGCAGAAAGTCAAATTTAAAACAATGTAGCTTTAAACTGATATTTTGTCTTGCCAGCCTGGAATTTGGAAACATTTGAAAAATAACATATAATATGCTGATAAACACATCAAAAGGGAAGAGCATGAGATTTGGGAGGTATAGGCTGTGGGTGAATATTTAATATAGCATAGTGTAAGTGTGAATCTGTGGATTCATTTAAAAGCTTTGACAAATGAGTAGATCCAGCTTTGAGATTTTCTCATTATATCAACAAATTGGATAATGACAGTTATAAAACTATAGCTTTAAAAAGATTTAAAAAGTCTAGGAAGTCAGATATGATATCATTGATTGCAAGTTACATTAGACTCAAACTACAGTATGGAATAGTAACTGCGGTGGTGGTGCTGCGGTAGTGTTGTTGCCTCACAGTAAGACATTGTCCTGTTCGATTCTCAGCTAGACCGTCTTCTGTGTGGAGACATACGTAAATGGGCATACCTTCATTGAATGTTGTGCGTCAGGGCTGGCAACTAGGCACGTAAAAATCTACTGCCAATCATTAATAGACCGGAGTTCCGCTGTGGTGACCCCTAACTGGGAAAAGCCGAAAGACACAACAACAATAGTTAAAGCTTATAAGAAAATTAGAATGAGTAATTTAGAAAGAATCCTGCAGAAATGCTCCAAGGGCATTCATAGATGTGAAAGTTTAAGTTATTTTATTGATTAAAATATTTGTACTTGTGCAGTGTCTAAAATCAACATCTAAAAGGTAACCTCCTTCAGGTATATATGGTAATTGCAGACAACTACATCTAGGCATGAATGGGATTATCAAAATGTAGTAGAGAATTATCAGACCACCTGTATACAAAATTATATAGGAATAAGAGATGAAGAGATGTACTGATTGATTCTCTGAGACAGTAGCTGACACCTGGAATAGACTAACAAATCATTTTAAAACAAACCCAATTTTAGACATTTTTAATAACAATCTGGACACTTACAGAAGTGACTGTTTTGGTATATTTGCAGGCTAGAAAGGTATTGCCCATGCTGAAATATCTATATGCATGTATGTATTTATCAGCTTTCCTAGATGTCATTTTGTACGAATCAGTTCTATGAAGTACATCAAACAGAAACAACTGATAGCAAGGATATCAGAAAGTTAAAACTCTTAACAATGTATCAGCCCCAGTGATACTGTGGATACTTAGTAATAATAACACACAGACAAGTAAATATAATTTGATTACTTAAGTAGGTATGGATAGTTAATATTTGTGAACATCAGTATTCAAGCTATTTACAAACATAATGAATGTGCAGTCTCTTTGATACCACCATTTCAGGTGTACCGTGGGAGGAAACTGGAGCACCCATAGAGAAAACCCACATAAAGATAATGTGAACATGCAGACTCCGCACAGAAGGCACCCGAGCCAAGAATCGAACCAGGGAACCTTTTGCTATGCGTCGACAATGTTAATTGCTGCACCACTGCACTGTTTTATGAAATGTATTAATTGTATAACAATGAATACTGCATAAAGATCACAAAAAAAATATATATCTGATCTAAACTCAAATAATAGTTTGATATACAGACAATCTGGAAACAGCATAATATGATGGCTTTGGAGCCACACATTTGGTTTATTACTCACTGTGAATGGATTAGTTGGAAACCACTATAACGTTTATAGTTTTCTAGAAGAAAAGATAAATACAGTAGCTGTAATATGTGGGAAGTGCTATCATTACCGAAAACACAGAGAATTATCGGTTTTCTTTACGATTTGGTCTTTGCTAGTATACAATATCACACAGGGGCTACAGATGTTTATGTTAATGGGAAGAAAAATAGAGCAAAAGTGTAACAATTTAATAAGTCATTTGATTCATTAACAACAAAAACAGCAGTTTGTGGTGTAGGAAATGTCTGATCAAAGTCTGTTAAGAGAAACAGTTCTAGACTTAGATCCATATGTGTGCAGAAAAAAGGAAATTAGACAATATTAAAAAAGTGAAAAAGAAAGCAAGATACAGTACAAGTCAGATAAAAAATGAGAAATAAAGTGAATATTTTACAAAAAGAATTGATATGAAAAAACACAAATGGATATCAACAGAACAGAAACAAATATGGGGTTACAGCCAATTAAAATTCAAACTTTATGTAAAAGGTACAGCTATAACTAAGAGTAAAAGTACTTTCCTGCATTTAATTGGTTCTGCAGACTCTGTGTAGAAATGATGTTTGGAACAGACAAATTTGTCATGGGACATCTTTAGTGGAGAGAGGAGGGTGTAGATGAGCAGGTATGGGAAGTCTGGGGTTAAAAAGGTTAGGTAGAAAAGGCAGGTTTTACAAGGTGGTTAGGACAAGGAAGGGTTAATTAGTGAAAGTGGACATCAAGGCTGCCTTTCGCCGGTTCAAGAGGAGTGTTGGCCGTTGTTGGGCATGGTGGTGGGGGACAAGTTCTATTTTGATATAACCATACCAATGGGATGTTCAGTGGCTTGTTCTACTTTTGAAAAGTTTAGCACAGCATTACTTTGGATATGGCAACAGCAGGTAGATAACCAGAAATCTGTCCATTATTTGGATGATTGTTTGCTAGTGGGTGAAGAGAATGAAGGAGCGGATGTGTGAAGAACTGGGGGCTCTGTTGTCTACCCACAAGTTGGAGGGTCCGCCGGAGGTGGTAAATTTTTTAGGGTTGTGTGTGGATGATATTGCCTGCTGGGGGAGAAAGTAGCTAGGCTAAAGGAGAAAATACTTTGGATGAATGCTAGGGATAAGGTGCAGGTGAGGGATATTATGGAACTTTTGGGGTTATTGAATTTTGCCTGTTGGGCAGTTCACCTGGCATGGACATTTTGTAGGTTGGTGGCATTCGTGTTGAAAGGGGAAAAAGTAAGCACCATTGGGTAAGAGTTGACAAATTAACATGTGAGGATTTAGCTTTGTGGTCGCAGTTTTTAGAGCAATTTAGTGGTGTTACTTTTTGGCAGTGGGATTGGGTAGGTCAAGGGGAGTTACAGCTGTTCACTGATGCAGCAGGGGACCAGAGTATGGGGGCATTTTTTGTGGGTCAGTAGTTTGCGGTGCCATGGCCAGAGTAATGGAAGTGGGATGTTGCCTTTTTAGAGTGGTGTCAGTAGTATGGCAGGAACATTTGAGGGGCAGGAGGGTTGATTTTAATTCTAACACTATTGCAGTTGTGCGAGTTTTACAGGTTAAGATGACCAGAGTCTGAACATTTATTGTTGGTATTGTGTAAATTGGTTGTACAAAGTTTGCTGATTAATTTTTATTCACAGGTGTGCATGTACCAGGGGTGAAGAATGAAATTGCTGACAGCCTGTCTCATTTTTAGTTTTCCAGGTTTTGGCAGTTGGCCCCAATGGCAGCAGAGGACCCCATGGTGGTGCCAGATGAAATGTGGTGAATTGTGCAGCAGTGATTGGGAAGTTGGTGCAGCAGTCTTGGGTGGTGTCCACCATGAAGGCTTATGGTAGGGTGCTGCATGGATTTGACAGGTTTATTATGCACTTACTAGAGAAGGCATGTGTGTGGTCGGAAGAGTTGCTGTTGTGATATTTAACTAGAGCTAAGATGCACGGTAAGACAGTGACCAGTGAAGTTAGTTAAAGTGGACTTGGCAGCAATTAGTGTGTTTGCTCATATAGCAACATTGAAGTATTTTACTAAATCCTGAACAGTGGGGTGAGTGCTGAAGGGATGGGGTAGGGAGGTAGGTTTGAATGAGTGTAAGCACTGGCCAGTGACAAGGTGCATTTTACAGCTGTTGCTATGGAGTTTGTGTAGGATATTTGGGGATTTGGTGGATCACAGTGTGGGCAACACTGACTGTATGGACGTACTTCGTGGCATTTAGGGTGTCAGAGTTGTTTGGGTCATTGTTTTGGAATGATGTTATGTTGCTGCCTGAAACAGTTCATATTAGGTTAAGGTCATCTAAGAATGAGCAGGCCAGTAAGGGGGAACAGATAGTTCTGATGAAGGACAGGTTGGAGCAGATTTGTCCAGTGGTGTGGGCAAGGAGATTGTTTGTGGTGCATAAAGGAAGGTCACAGAATTTAGTTTTCCAGTCAAAAGGTAGTAGAGCGATAACAGGGGGACAGTTGATTATAGTCATGTGACTGGCTTTACGTAGCATGAGCTTGGATGGGGAGAGATTTTCAACTCATTCTTTTAGGATGGGTAAGGAGTCAGATTTGACGAGAGTGGGCAGCTCGATCAAAGTCATTAAAAGGGCGGGGCAATGGTCTTCCAAAGCTTTTTTGACTTATATTAGATAGGGGATGGTGTTTTGTTAAAGTGTTTTTTTCTCTCTCCCTTAGGCAAAAAGATTTTCACCATAGGTCATTCATATCTGTACTGGGCAGCAAGGAGGGCTGCATTAGGAGTAATGTTCTGACTTGGGGTTACACCAGTTCAGTTGGAGAGTTACATGGCATGGCATGGCATTAGAGGGCTCAAATGGAATTGGCTGTTTCAGGTATTTACAGCAATTCAGACTCAAGTTGAGCTTCCTCAAATTTTGCTGGTACACCTGGCAGTTAATGATTTGAGTTTGACACCAAAGCATCAGGTGGTTTATCAGATAAGGGAGGATTTCATAGCTTTAAGGAAGTTATATCCAAGTTTGTGTTTAGTGTGTTTGGAGATTATTCCTCGCTTGACTTGAAGGAATGCTAAGAAATTTTCTGCAATTGAGTGGGCACAGAGGTTTGTAAACTTTATGCTGGCAAAGTAGTTGAGTGCAGTGGGAATGTGCACTATACAGCATACCGAGTTTGCTGACAGGGGGCCCTGTGTATTTCAGGGAAGATGGGGTCCATCTTAGTGATTTTGGTCTAGACTTGTTTAATGTAAATCTGGGATTGTTCTTGGAGGGGTTGGTTAGAAATTGGAGCTTGTGAGGGGGAACAACCTGAGTTAGGCTGGTGAGTGGAGAAGAGGGACAGGCGTGCCCCTCTTCTGTTCCCTATCTGGTGTATATTTTGGAGGAAGGAAGTCTGGAGGGGTTAAAGCAAGTGTTTGGATGCTGCTTACACCTAGTGGTTTGGCTGGAAGGAGGTTTTGGGATGAAGGTGAATGGTCTAACACTGCCTGAAGTATGAGGATAAGTGAGTGGGTACAGGACTTTGCTTATTCAGCAAGGGTGAGTGGTGTCATGCTACCCTTGTGGATGGTCATTTGATGTTTTAATGGTGTGTAATAAAGGAAAATTATGTTTAATAAAGTTTGGTGTATTTATTTCTTTAAGTACAGGCAATAAAGGTTGTCAAAGTTTTTTTGGTGTTTGGTTTCTTTATTAAAGTGGAACGTACGTGACAAATGATGTTTGGAACAGACAAATTTGTCACGGGGCATCTTTAGTGGGGAGGGGAAGGTGTAGATGAGCAGGTATGGGAAGGTTACGTTAGAAAAGTTAGGTAGAAAAGGCAGGTTTTACAAGGTGGTTAGGAGAAGGAAGGGTAAATTAGTAGAAGAATGAAGGGAGGAAGTGAGGTGTGGAAAAGGGATGGTCTTAGGGACTTTTCAGGTGGGGAATTATCTTTGGGAGGCACATTTTGGTGTGATTTTGTTGCCCTCCCGGCTGTCCTTTTGTCATTGGAAGTCTTGTTGCTTTAGCTGGGATGATGTGCAGGGGTGGGGAAGAGGGACTCTTTTCCCCCTCTGATGTATATTTTGGAGGAAGGGAGTCTGGAGTGGTGGAAGCGAGTATTTGAACACTGCTTGCACCTGGTCGTTTGGATGGAAATGAGGTTTTGGGATGAAGGTGAGGTTCAAACGCTGCCTGAAGTGTGAGTGGGTGGAGGATGCTGCTAATTCAGCAAGGGTGAGTCATGTTACACTGCCCTTATGGATGGTCATTTGATGTTTTAATGATGTGCAATATAGGAAAGTTATGTTTAATAAAGTTTGACGCACTTATTTCTTTATGTTCAAGCAATAAACGTTGTCAAAGGTCTTTTGGTGTTTGGTTTCTTTATTAAAGTGTAATGTGACAAAAAGGAATTTTCTAAGATGCTCGAGAGGAAACAAAAGTGCTTTCAAGCAAATGTATAAACTGTTAAATAAAAGTATGAAACTTAATTGTTTCATAAGTACTTTTGAACTGAAAAGACTTGGAGCTGTATTCAGAAAGGTTACTACCTATGGTAAGCCCTTTCTACTACTGACAATAACCATTTCACATTCAAGACAGCCCCACTGCAGTGTTTACCTCAAAGAGGTATAACACTGCAGTGGAATGTCTCTGTGGTTTACTGTAAATGCTAATGAGGCATTCTTGGGGAGCAGCATTTAGCAATCAGCCATGTGCTCTTCCTCTGGAAATGCCTGTAGTAGAGGATTTACACAGCTGTGCAGTTCACAGAACTCAGATGAGTAAATCCTTACCACCAGCAGTGGAATTAAATAAGCCAAAAACTTCCATTCATTCACTCATTCCTTTCAGTGAGTGAGGTCTCTTTAGATGTGGGAAGCTTAGTAGATAGATAATATTGATGTGTGAGACTGAGTGCGTGACTGTATGTGAAGATATGAGTGGTGTTAGCCAAGTGTGTGTTTCTGTCTTGATGGATGAAAATGTGACAGCTGATATACAGCAGTGACAGAAAGCAACAACAAACAGAGGAGGAGTCTGGTTTTGTGGCAGTGGAGAATGCAGCAGTTAAAACATATACAGCAGTGATAGCAGGTAAAAAAGGGACAGCTGCAACAAATTGTGAAACTGTTTTTAAAGAGATGAAAAGGGCAACTGTGACAACAAGAACAAAAAATGAGACCAAAATGGAGAGATATTATTAATATTATGTATGAGACAATTTTAGTAACTGTACTGGGATTTAAAGCTCAAGAAATTTGGTCTTTTATACACGTAAAGACAAAACAAACATTTGTGACTTAACATTTAAATCTGATGGGCTGATAATGAAATTTCTGGAACTATTTGGCAAAAAAGGTCAGTTATCCATGGAAAAACAGTTTTCTGGTACTAACCTACATGCCAAAAAAATTACTTTGCAGTTTAGAACTGACAAACTGGAAGCAGACAGCATTAAACATGCATGTGGGATTTGTGTGAAACTGCTGATAACATTGTGAAAGTTAGAAAAGAGAGAAGCTTATGGAATTGAGGCTGGAAGCTGTTTTGAAACCTAGAAAAAAAACAAAGTAAAATACTTGCCAAGTGTTATCTTTTTGGTTGGTCATGGAGGTACATTAAGATATATCAAGGCAGACTTAATTATGTTTCTTTTATGGGGAATTTTATCACTAAATTAATTATTGTAACAAGATACAAAGTGTGAGGAGAAAGGGAAAAGTTGTGTGGATGAATGCAGGCTGTGTAAAAAAAACAAACAAAAAAAAAACTTCTGGATGGATTAAGAGCAAGCAGTAAATAATGAAAAAGAAGGGGAAATGGAAGAAAGTGTACACGAGGAAAGATAGACAGAGGTTAAGGAGAGGAAGAATTAGGCCAAGAAGAAACTGGAGAAGAAAAAATATGAAACGATAAAGGAGGTGTTTACATGTAGGAAGTGAGGTCAGGAAAAGGGACTGACTAAGAGCTTTTTTTTTTTTGGAATCCTAGTTAGTGGAAAAAATCTAATTCTGAGAATGAAGGATTAGTTGCATAAAAACTCAGGAAATATTCAGTAGGGAAGAGTAAAAAAAATATACATTTTCCTAAACTTTTAATGTACTTTGAGTAAATGTGAGCAGCATTATTAACACAATGAGAAAAATAGTGATCCTGGAATGGTAAATCTGATGTTAATGATATTATGTTAGAGGATGAAATATTCCTGACAAGACAAGAATGACTGCAAACAGAAACGTGTGTGTGTATGTGGGGGGGGGGGGGGTAATACAGTATAATATGGAGCTTAGGAATGAAATTTATTCTGCAGTGGTCGGGTTTTGTAATGAAACAATGAAAATAAAGTTGGTAAGGATGGGAATGTTACTTGTTTTGGATGATGGGTGGAGGTAACATGTTTCTAGAATTATGGCATAGTATGCAAACACATCTAGAAAGGAAAGGAAAGATCTGTTTCTTCAGATATTAGACAATGTGGTGGTTAATATGAAAGTTACAGTTGCAGGGACCTTTGTCATTTAGGTGGAAGGGATAAAAAGAAACATCAAGATGCAAAAATACAAGAAATGATAAAATGTGGTAAGTTAGCAGTGTGGAACAAAAGTTAATTGGACTTATAGAAAGGGGAAACTTGGAAATGAAATTGATTATTCTGTGTTATTAGAAGGCTTTGGGGTAGCAGATTGTGATAGACTTGTAATGACTTTCTGAAACCATTCAGCAATTTTGGTGGAGGTGATGGAATAAAGGGTTATATTAAAACAGGAAAAGGCTTAAACAGAATAAATGAGAAACTACATGGTGAAACTGGAGAGTGGGAAGTACTGCAGCTATTGAAGGATCATATAACCACAAAAGACTTCTATAAAAACTAGTCGTTGTGGTGGACTGAATTTAAAAAAAATAAATTGTGTTTTTTTTCAGTGGTTTGATGATCTAAGAAAGGAAGAAAAAGTAAAAATATGAGAAAATGTATATAAATGTTTTACAAAATATAGACAATATTATTATACTATAGAATTTGATGAAGTTTGAAAAATGAAATTGAGAAAAAATGCATTTATATTTAGACAGATACCTTTATAAGAAAGAAGGGAGGAAGTGCTACATAATTTGGAAAAATAGTAAACGAGAATATCAGCATAATGAGACAAATGAAAAATGGAAAGATAAAAGAACACAAGAGAAAATGATGAGTATTGTAGATCATGATGAAAATATGCATACTAGAATAAGGATGGAAATAGAGAGAGAATGAAAAGTAAAGAAATTTCAAGAACAAGTGAAGGGATCATATGGAAAAAGAAATTACTGGTAGTGAATTTGATGAAGTACTAAAGAAAGTAACTGTTAATTCAATATCACACCTAGATGACACAAGTATAGAGTGAACAAGAAATGGACTGGCAAAAAGGGAATTTATATGTAAGAAAGATGAGAAAAATAAAAAAATTGAGACCAATCACACTAAACACAGATTATAAACATTTTTATGTGAATAATGCACACAAGAATAGAATGAATGATGACAGACACTATGGGACAAAGTATCTATAGTATAAATAGGGAAGGAATGTCAAGAATATTTATCAGTTGTGAGACAAACTGTGGATGTTATAATTAAAAGAGAGGCTGTAAAACTCATGGTAGATGATTTTAACGAGGTGTTTGATACTGTGGGCATGATGCATTGTGGAATGTTACTAAGTATGGAGTAGGTAATAGTAGAGAAAGAGAGCGAGAGAGAGAGAGAGTGTGTGTGTGTGTGTGTCTGTGTGTGTGTGTGTGTGTGTGTGTGTGTGTGTGTGTGTGTGTGTGTGTGTGTGTGTGTCAGCATACCAGGATAGTAGGGTGAGAGTACTCAGCCATCCATTCACGAGCAAAGAGATATGTATGAAGTACAGTATCAGACAGGGATGCCCCATGAGTGGAATATTGATTGCATTGATGATAGATGTAATAGAGAGTAAAATAAAAGATGCTTAATACATAATCCAAAAGGAGGTGGTGATACTAGTTGGTTTAACATATGCACACAGTATAGTTGTAGTTGCTAAGACAAAATATGAATGATGGAAGTGGTGGTTTGCATGAATGGATATTGAAAGGAAATGGGGATGACCTTGAATAAAGAAAAAAGTAAGGGGTGACTGATGAAGTCAAAGTCAGAGTGTATATTTTTCAATGAAGGGTTTTTGCTAGGAAGAAAATTTGGGAAAATGTAGTTATGATGCAATCTAAAGGATTTATAAAAG
Organism: Protopterus annectens; assembly: GCF_019279795.1. Lineage (NCBI taxonomy): Eukaryota > Metazoa > Chordata > Ceratodontiformes > Protopteridae > Protopterus > Protopterus annectens. Next base: position 592,643,591 of record NC_056748.1, read on the forward strand.
AAATTAAATAAACATGTCTTCTGTAGAGGACATATAAATTAGCATTCAGAAAAAAAAATGCAGTGAATTTGTTATCAATTGAAAATAAACATTTATGTCAAATGTTTATATGAAAAGAGAAATGTGCAAATGGTGTTTTCTTTTATTCGAGGTTACAGATTAAATCCAGTGCGTTGTATACGAATGAAGATGAAGTGGTACTGGGGACACAGAATCCAGTTGTGTATTCTGCTTCTTTAAACGTGTCAAGAGTATTAAAGTGCGAAAGAAAGATACTGAGAATTTAATAGTGAAAATGTTTAAATACAAGTACAAAGAATCTAAGAAATGATGACAGTAAGAAAAAGAATATGTGAATGTTGAAATTAAAAGATACTGACACAGAAAATAAAAACTGATGATATAAAAAGATAGAAGGATGTAATATAATAATGTGATGAAATAACTGGAAAATTTAGCAGCAGTAGTGATTAAACCATGAAAGTAAAGAAATGTGGTGAACCAAGATAGTAATGTGTCAGGATTTCCTATGGAACCTCATAATAATAAATAAGTTACAAGTAAAGGGGATATGCCATATAAAAAAAAAGTTAAATGAGAATGTTTATTTTGTTGGGAGAATGAAATAAAGCGTCTGTTGTTTGTTTTTTAATGTAAAGGTGAGGCAAAACTCTAGAAAACGTTGTGTGAAGAAAACTTTTTGAGAATATTAATGGTAACCAAAATAGATGTGAATATGATTATTCTTATTAAAAGAATAAGAAGTAATATATGTGAGATAGGCAGATAAGAATTTATTTTATGCGATATGGGTTATTTGGAATAAAAGATGTAATAAAATTGTATTTAATGGGAAATGGAATTTGGTTGGTATATTGTAAAAGCTCAGATTATGGTTGTGGGAAAAGGAAAACGGGTCAGAAATGGAGGAATAACAATCAGCACGGTGTAAGAAAAATGAAAAATAGTAAGAAATAGAAATATATATATATATATATATATATATATATATATATATATATATATGTACCTGTAAGGATGTAAAGTTTGTGAATATGTAAATAATGTCTTTATATTGTGTTAAGTAAAGTGCCATTTGTCTTTTTGATAGGTGTCATGAGATCTACATACACCTGAGCTACCAGCATCTCAAGCAGAGATGACTTCAGTTTAACATTTTATCTGAAGGACAACAAAATCAGGAATGCACCAGCCCTTTCCTGCTGCACTGTAGTGACAGTAATGCAATCATGTGGAATAGGAATAGAACCCACAGTCTTTGGGTATTCCAGTACCAAAGACAAGTGTTGTACTTTTGTGCCACTGTTATTAGAATAGTCTTTTTCTCACTATAAATGGCATCCTGCAACCATTAGCAGATAATTAGTCTGTTCTAAAGAATCTTTTTCATGCTACATTTCAGTAAAGGTGCACCAAGTCTAAAAAGTCTGACTTTTTTATATAAAAGTAAAATCATGGATCTCTCCACTAGCTGCACTCAGTTCTCTGTAGTGAAATTGCATTTACTGGCTTTATTGAAAATAATACAGAAGTGGAAAAATACTAGATACAGGAAAATTAGAAAATATATAATGCAGGAAACAGTGCACAGACATTATGCATTCTTCTTTGTGTCTTCATTTTCTCAGATACGCTTATCTGCTGTAATAGTCTCCACAAACATATTAAATATTAGAACAGTAATAATATTATACAAAATACCTTCAAGCATTTATTGAATGCTTATGCATTTGCTCATCTGCTGTGTTTCGCACAGTATTTGCTGATTCTTCAAAATTGTTAGTAGCATGATTATTAACATTCAGAAAATGACTAAATTCACATTTACTTATGGACGTGGGTGGGGCAAACTTGGGGAGTTTTGTCAGAATTTTTTCCTGTTCCAAAGCTGATAACCCTACTCTTAACTACCCCTAGACTAATGAACAATGGCTGTAATGATACTGATGCTAGACACCAGTATAATCTAGATTTTAATCACTGGAAAGATATTTTTGCAGCAGAAAAGATGCATTTGTGAGGGATACTAGATACCATCCATTGTTTCTGAATATCACTATAAGCCGCTTAAGTGAATACAGCAATGGGTCCTGCATATATATGCATTTACTGAACAATAGGAATTATGGAACTCTGATATTCCCAATGGTGGTATCATAAAAAGCTAAATGCTTCAGAAATCAACCCATATCTGTTCAAATAGATTACAAACTGTCTGAATCCAGTGGCGGCTGGTGACTTCAAATCAAAGAGGGGCTGCAGGAGACAGCTGAATGGGTGGGGTCAAGGGGAAGGGGTGTGGCCAGCCAGAAAGGGGAGGAGCTATGCTCAAAACCACAAAAACTAACTTTAATTAAATATGCTGCCCTGGGTGGCAAACCATCATTATGAGAGTCCAATCAAGACAAAAATAAGTGTAGAAGAATAAAAATATTTCAGTGCATTGGCTGCATGACAGCTTACTTAATATCTAGATGGAAACAAAAGGTTGTGAGGCATGAAAAAATAAATTACTTTTTAAATACATTACTGGAATGCCAGTCAAAATCAAGTACAAGTAAAACCAGAAGCACTCAACTCAAACCACTTCTCCTTGCAATGCAGTTCTAATTATAATTTATATTCAGCTTTATTAAAGTGCCAAGTAACATGCTGAAAGTAGAAATCTCTGCGATGCCCCCACTTGTAAAAATGTTTCTTATCCAAAAAAGACCTGCTGCCTGACAACTATCTACTTGTTTCATGGGGAAAACATGTAAGTAAAAAATGAAAAGCAAACAAGAAACAAGCTCAAGATACATTGCTTAAAGGATTACTGTACAGGTTATGGACAACACATGATTGGTATTCTGTTGAGTTTACGGGTAAAGTCTGTAGAGATGACTGGAAGTCTCCAACAAGTGTAATGAGCTTTTTAAAATAATGGAATCCTGTCCTTTAATACCCAAGGCTTATACATTATCTAGTCAAGTATTCTCTGCATGGCAACAACAGAAAGGCTTTCAATGTTGGCAATTCTTTAACAGTATGCTTATTAAAGCTTACTTGCATCTTACGATCTCAGACAAGCTTACATTATGGTCATTAAAGCATTGCTACTTAAACACAGAGCAACAGGCACTTTGAGTAATAAGCATAAATCAACAGTACAAAAATATGACAGAAACCAGACCTTTCTGCAAAATCAAGGACAAATAAAAGCCACTGTAGTACTTGTGTCTACCTTGGATGGGGGGGGAACACACTGCACATTTACACTGCATAACTACTCCTTGCCTTGCTTGGACACATCCAGAGTCAGTACATGGTGGAGTGGGGTGCAACAAGTATGTCACAATTTGAAATGTCTCTGGCTGACTGTGATGGCCCTGACACATGTGTCATACCTCTCAACCTCAGAGCAAGAAATCTGGACAAAGCCATACACAGAAGTGGGACAAATGCCCAACAATAAGGACAATTTTTAAATATTGCTCTAATAAACTTAGAAAGATAATAGAATAGGTCTTGCATTAGTATGACTTTTCTGAAGGGTATAAAATCTGAAACTCAAATGTCTGTCATTATTTTCTAACTTCAGTCTTTAGTGATTTGTCACTAATTTGCCAAAAAACACAATTTTATGAAAAATGGACCAAATGTGATGCAAAAGTATAAAATAGCCACACAATACAGCTGGGAACCTGTCAAAGAAGGGACGCTTTAATATTAGTACGGCTAACTTGAGCAGCTGACAAAATAAAAGAATCTACATGCATTTCAAGTAATCTATAACTTTGATTATTAGTTATTTCTTAATTGTAAACCCTCCATGTTGTCTTCCAAAATTGCTATTTTGCGGAGGGATTATTAGGGGGAAGAGCAACATTTTAAGCCAAAATCGGAGACAGCTGAGAGGTTGGCTATGCCTAATTCTATAAAGCAATTTATTTGCATGTTCCTCTCAACCTGTTAATGCAGTAAATCTGAACAAGGCCAAATATACTGGGGGAACATATAAACAGTACTAAAAATTGCTCTTGTATAAATTGAGACAGTTGATAGAATAACAGTTCTTACTTTAGCATGCATTTTTCTGAAGGTTATGAAGTATGAAACTCTATTTAGTGACTTAATTTCTAAATGATTTGCCAGAAAACTACAAATTTTATGAAGAACAAACCAAAAATAAGAAGCAAAAATCTATTCATTCTTTGAAAATCTGGACAGTTGGGAGGTATAGTTCAGCTGGGCCTGTCTGAGTTTGCTGCCCTTCCCCCCTGACAAAATCACGGTTGAATAGAGCCTTGCAGCCATTCCAATGAACCATTACTTGGCTATTTCACTCCATTTACCATAAACACTAATGTGCATACTGCTTTACTTGTATGATGAGTTGGACTTCATTTGAAAGTTTTATTTTGTATTTTACAGCACAAACACTAAGTCATCTACTAAAAAAAGCAATGCAGTCTCACAATGAAAACTTGGCATTAAAACGTCTCTGCCCTTGAAACTCACATTCATTGAAACAGCATTGAAACCCACATTCAAAGAAAATACATTTTGCCAGTGGCAGATAAAGATTAATTTTGGGCTGTTTTCAAATCATAGGCCCCTTGCATATGAAACATACATGTGCTCTTTGATACACCTTCCTCATTGTACTAAATTATATTCCTTGTACAATATATTACAGTTGTTAGAGGGCATTTTAAATTTGTTTTGAACATTTTTCCAGTAAGCAATGAAACAAAATGCATGCACCCAAAATGACAAAACTGCCCAGTTCAGAACATTTATCATAAAAGTCTACTCAGACTTCCAGTCCACCATTATCAGTAAATATGCACAATTCTACAGTCCACCATTATCAGTAAATATGCACAATTCTACAGTCCACCATTATCAGTAAATATGCACAATTCTACAGTCCACCATTATCAGTAAATATGCACAATTCTATAGTCCATTATCAGTAAATATGCACAATTCTACAGTCCATTATCAGTAAATATGCACTATCTCTGAAGAAGTAAAAGTCATCTAAATAATTCCACATTAAAGAAATCTGTAACTAATGAAGAGGTTGCTGCTAGCAAACACCTTTATATTTCATGGTTTCATCAAAAAATAAAGTGCCTGTTGCCCCTCAGGAATAAATTGCCTATATTACATTAAAAAAATGATAAGCTAGTAATATTGCAAGAGGAAATGGATGGCAAACTGATAACGGACTCATAGTTAGTATCTTCACCAAGGAGAACATTCTCAGTACAGCAGCATCCACCCCTTGTGGGAGTAGAACCCACAGCCTTCTGCATCAAAGGCAAGTACACAACGTGTTGTGCTATTAACAAGGCAAACCAGCTTCACTTAAGCAGCACTAAACTTCTGTTCCCCAGCAGCTCTCAGCTCCTTGTAAAATCTACTCAATACTCAACTTCGCAGCACAAGAAAACTGGAAAAAGCCAAAATGTATTTGGGGGGGGGGGTCAAAAGCCCAAAAACCAGGGACACAAACATTGCTTGTATAATCTTGGAAAGTTGCTAGAACCATACATTTTACTGCCAAGCTCCCTGTGCAAAACAGAGCAACATACCACTATGCCAAATCAGCTGCTTTGTAAAAGAGGAAGACTGATACTTAAATGGCTATCATTTAGTGAATTCAGTTCTCACCATAGCTGTCAACCTCTTAGTACAAAACACCTGGACAAACCCAGTAATGAGGGAATACAGCCGTCAAACATTCAGTGAATTCAGTTCTTGCCATAGCTGTCAACCTTAGCACAAAAAACCTGGACAAAGCCAATAATGAGGGAATACAGTCCCAAAAATAGGGCCACATTTCAAATATTCATCTTATAAACTTAGAAAATTGCTAGAATAAAAGGTTGTGTTACGGTTGTGTTACTATGGATTTTCTGAAGAACATGAAGTCTGAAATTCAAATGTCTGTCAATTTTACTGCTGACAAAATAAAAACAATTTTCAGCAGAGACCCAGGGAGAAATACTGCAGACACGTCTTTGTAAAATGACAGGGCACCAGAGCAAATCCACACAAACACAGGGAGGAGATACAGACTCCACACAGAAGGCACCTCAGTCAAGAATCAAACCAGAAAACCTATAGCTGTGAGGCAACAATACTACCACTGCACCATCAAATATGCAAGGACTTAAACATTCAGAAACCTGAAATCTGAAATTCAAATGCCTGTCAATTTTATTTAACATTTGTTAATCAGGACAGTCTGACTTGGAACAAAAAAAAATTTTCAGCAGAGGCCCAGGAAGAAATAATGCAGACATGTCTTTGTAACATGGGAGGACACAAAAGCAAACCCACACAAACACAGGGAGAAGATACAGACCCCACAAAGACGACACCCCAGCCAAGAATCAAACTTGAAAACCTGCAGCTCTGAGGCAACAATGCTACCATTGCACCATCAAATATCAAGCATTGCAGCATTTACAAACCACAGATATTATGAGGAACAGATCAGATCAAACATGAGGCAAAAATCTGCAGTTTTTTTTTTCACAAATGGTGGTGGGTAGGGAATTAAGGTCTTTAACACCTGCATACAAGGTACAGGGTTCAAGCCTGAGGTATTCCCTACCACACACAAACACCTGTAGTAGCAAACCACAAAAACTAAGTATACTGCACTGGGTGCCAAACAGTTGTCATGAGAGTCCAATCAAGACAAAATGAAGTGTAGAAGAATAAAAATATTTCAATGCATTGGCTGCATGACAGCGTAATATCTAGATGGAAACAAAAAGGTTGTGAGGCATGAAAAAATAAATTACTTTTTTTTAAATACATTAATGGAATGCCAGTCAAAATCAAGTATAAGAAAAACAAGCAGCACTCAACTCAAACCACTTCTTGCACTGCAATTCTAATTATAATTTATATTCAGCTTTATTAAAGTAACAAGTAACATGCTGAAAGTAGAAATCTCTGATGCCCCCACTTGTAAAAATGTTCCTTATCCAAAAAAAGACCTGCTGCCTGACATCTACTTGTTTCATGGGGAAAACATGATCAAATTAAAAAATTAAAAGCAAACAAGAAATAAGCTGAAGATACATAGCTTTAAAGGATTACTGTACAGGTTATAGACCACGCGATTGGCATTCGGTTTATGGTTAAAGCCTGCAGAGATGACTGTAAGTCTCCAAGTGTAATGAGACTCCTAAAATAATGTAATTCTGTCCTTTATTACAAATACTGGCATATGCATGTCAATACCCAAGGCTTATACATTATCTAGTTAAGTATTCTCTACATGGCAACAGAAAGGCTTTTCTTTAACAGTATGCTTATTAAAGCTTACTTGCATCTTGCAATCTCAGCCAAGCTTACCTGATGATCATTAAAGTATTGCTACTTAAACACAGAGCAACAGGCACTTTGAGTAATAAGCATAAATCAACAGTACAAAAAATATGACAGAAACCAGACCATTCTGCAAAAATCAAGGACAGATGAAAAGCCACTCTAGTACTTGTGTCTACCTTGGATGGGTGGGATTCTCTGCACATTTACACTGCATAACTACTCCTTGCCTTGCTTCGACACATCCAGAGTCACTACATGGGGGAGTGGGGTGTAACAAGTATGTCACAGTTTGAAATGTCTCTGGCTGACTTGTGATGGCCCTGACACATTTGTCATACCTCTCAACCTCAGAGCAAGAAATCTGGACAAAGCCATGCAAAGAAATGGGACAAAGACAATTTTTAAAATATCGCTCTTATAACCTTAGAAAGCTAATAGAGGTCTTGCATTAGTATGAATTTTCTGAATGGTATGAAATCTGAAACTCAAATGTCTGTCATTATTTTCTAACTTCAGTCTTTAATTATTTGTCACTAATTTGCCAAAAAAACACAATTTTATGAAAAATGGACCACAAAATGTGATGTAAAAATATAAAATAGCAACACAATACAGCTGGGAACATGTCAAGAAGGGACACTTTAATATTAGTACTGCTAACTTGAGCAGCTGACAAAATAAAATAATCTACATGCATTTCTGAAATAAAAGTAATCTGATTATTACAGTTATTTCTTAATTATAAACCCTCCATGTTTTCTTCCAAAATTGCTATTTTGCAGAGGGATCATTAGGGGAAGAGCAACATTTTGAGTCAAAATCAAGGACATTTCAGAGGTTTGGCTATGCCTAATTCTATAAAGCAATTTATTTGCATGTACCTCTCAACCTGTTAATGCAATAAATCTGGACAAGGCCAGATATATTGGGGGAACATATAAACAGTACTAAAAATTGCTCTTGTATAAACTGGGACATAAATCTGGACAAGGCCAAATATATTGGAGGGAACATATAAACAGTATTAAAAAATGCTCTTCTATAAACTGGGACAGTTGATAGAACAGGTCTTACTTTAGCAAGCATGCATTTTTCTGAAGGTTATGAAGTCTGAAACTAGGTGTGTCATTATTTAGTGACTTAATTCCTAAATGATTTGCCAGAAAACCACAATTTCTGAGGAACAAATCAAAAATAAGAAGCAAAAAATCTATTCATTCTTTGAAAATCTGGACAGTTGGGAGGTATGGTTCAGCTGGGGCTGTCTAAGTTTGTCACCCTTCCCCCTCACAAAACCCTGGTCGAATGGAGCCTCCCTGCAGCCATTCCAATGATCCATTACTTTGCTATTTCACTCCATTTACCATAAACACTAATGTGCATACTGATTTACTTCTATGATGATTTGAACTTCATTTGAAAGTTTTATTTTTGCATTTTACAGCACAAACACTAAGACATCTGCTAAACAAACTTGGCATTAAACCTTCTCTGCCCTTGAAACTCACATTCACTGAAACATTAAAATCCACATTCAAAGAAAATACATTTTACTCGTGGCAGATAAAAATTACTTCTGGGCTGTTTTCAAATCATAGGCCCCTTGCATATGAAACATACATGTGCTCTTTGATACACTTTCCTATTGCTTTGAACATTTTTCCAGTAAACAATGAAACAAAACTGTCCAATTCAGAACATTTCCATCATGAAAGTCTACTCAAGCTTCTACAGTCCACTATTATCAGTAAATATGCACAATTCTACAGTCCACCATTATCAGTAAATATGCACAATCTCTGAAGTAGTAAAAAAGTCATCTAAATAATTCCATGTTAAATAAATCTGTAATGAAGAGGTTGGTGCTAGCAATCACCTTTATATTTCATGGTTTCATTGAACAATAAAGTGTCTGATGCCCCTGTGGAATAAATTGCCTAAATTACATTAAAAATAAGCTAGTAATATTGCAATAGGAAATGGATGGCAAACTGATAACAGGCTCATAATTAGTATCTTAACTTTCAGTACGGCAGCATTCACCCCTTATGGGAGTAGAACCAACAAACTTCTGCATCAAAAGCAAGCACACAGCCTGTTGTGCTATTAGCACTAAACTTCTCTTCCCCTGCAGCTCTCAGCTCCTTGTAAAATCTACTCAATACTCAACTGCATCTCAACTTCGCAACACAAGAAGTCTGGAAAAAGCCAAATTTATTGGGGTGGGTCAAAAGGGCAAAAACCAGGGATACATTAAACATTGCTTGTATAATCTTGGAAAGCTGCTAGAATAAAATGCTGTGTTACCACCATACATTTTACTGCCAAAGTCCCTGTGCAAAAAAGAGTCAGAACAACATACCACTATGCCAAATCACCTGCTTTGTGAAAGAAAAATGCTGTGTTACCACCGTACATTTTACAGACAAGGTCCCTGTGCAAAACAGTCAAGAGCAACATACCACTACGCCAAATCAGCTGTTTTGTGAACGAGAGGAAGACTGAAACTTAAATGGCTATCATTTAATGAATTCAGTTCTCACCATAGCTGTCAACCTCTTATTACTGGGTTTGTCCAGGTGTTTTGTGCTGAGGGAATACAGCCCTCAAACATATTCAGTGAATTCAGTTCTTGCCATAGCTGTCAACCTTAGCACAAAAAACCTGGACAAAGCCACTAACAGGGTATTACAGTCCCCAAAATAAGGAAAAAATTCAAATAGTCATCTTATAAACTTAAAAAAATGTTATAATAAGAGGTTGTGTTACTATATATTTATTGCTAGAATTAAAAGTTGTTTTACTACGTATTTTCTGAAGACTATGAAGTCTGAAATTCAAATGTCTGTCAATTTTACTTCTGATGGAACAAAAACAATTTTCAGCAGAGGCCTAGGGAGAAATACTGTAGACACGTCTTTTTAAAATGGCAGGATACCAGAGCAAATCCACGCAAACACAGAGATAAGATGCAGACTCCACAAAGAAGGCACCGCAGCCAAGAATCAAACCACAAATCCTGTAGCTATGAGGCAACAATACTGCCACTGCATCATCAAATATGTAAGAAATTAAACATTCAGAAACCTGAAGTCTGAAATTCAAATGCCTGTCAATTTTATTTAACATTTGTTAATCAGGACAGTCTGACTTGGAACAAAAAAACAATTTTCAGCAGAGGCCCAGGAAGAAATAATGCAGACATGTCTTTGTAACATGGGAGGACACAAAAGCAAACCCACACAAACACAGGGAGAAGATACAGACCCCACAAAGAAGGAACCCCAGCCAAGAATCAAACCTGAGAACCTGCAGCTGTGAGGCAACAATGCTACCAGTGCACCATCAAATATCAAGCATTGCAACATTTACAAACCACAGATATTATGAGGAACAGATCAGATCAAATATGAGGCAAAAATCTGCAATTTTTTTACAAATGGTGGTGGGTAAGGAACTCAAGTCTTTAATACCTGCATACAGGGTACAGGGTTCAAGCCTGAGGTATTCCCTACCACACCACCATGAGCACCTGGGACATTTTCACTCACACACACACACAGACACACACACACACACACACACACACACACACACACACCCCTTCCTATCAAACAGTTAAACGCATAACTTCAAACACACACACCCCCCTTCCTATCAAACAGTTAAAAGCATAACTTCAAACACACACACACTTCCTATCAAAACGTTAAAAGCATAACTTCAAACACACACACACTTCCTATCAAAACGTTAAAAGCATAACTTCAAACACTACGTACACACACACACTTCCTATCAAAACGTTAAAAGCATAACTTCAAACACACACACACACTTCCTATCAAAACGTTAAAAGCATAACTTCAAACACACACACACCTTCCTATCAAAACGTTAAAAGCATAACATCAAACACTACGTCCACACACACAAGTCCCTATCACAAAGTTAAAAGCATAACTTCAAACACTAAGTCCACACACACACACACACACACACACACACACACACACACACACACACACACACACACTAGTCCCTATCAAAACAAGTCCACACACACACACAAGTCCCTATCAAAATGTTAAAAGCACCATAATTAACACACTTACCTGTCCATTCTCCATAATGTACATCCAAATGCCCGCGCAATAATCCAAAGACCCGCGAGATCCGACGAAACCCCTTCCCGACGAGAGACTCAATTCCTGACTGCTGGTGTTGCAGTCCGGCCCCGATGCATTTTACCAGCAAGTCTGTGCACTTTAAAAGTGCACAGACTCTCCTCGTGTTTCCCTACCAGGACTGCCGGACTGCCTGGAGCATGCGCAGTAGACTCACAGTAGTCTGGACTACTGCGCATGCGCGAAGTCCGTGAATTTAAAATTTTTTTTTTCTTTTTTTTTAAATTTCTTTTTACTTTTTCTTGAGGGGGCTGCAGTCCGGCAGTCCAATAGCACGGGCCACCCCTGTCTGAATCCCAGAACCCACATGGTGTCACTTGCAGGTGCTTCATCATAAAATATGAAAGGGACCAGAACTGTTCCTCCATACTTGCTGATGGAGCTCCTTGTTTTTGATGTTTACTTCTCAGTTCTCCATCTTCCATATAGTTCAATAACAATACCACCATCTTGTGGGAAATTCAGTAATTGCATACATCACCTTAGAAACAGAAAATCCATGGGAAGGAAATAATGCTAAATATAAATATTAAAATTAGATGTAGTAGTAATTATAAAATAGAAATCATAAAATAATGTTGTAAAATACTTTGATATTTTGAAATAATATCATACAACATTAATAAGCCTGGAGTTGCAAAACTCTACAATCTTGTTGACTTCATTTTAAGTACTGCGACTAAAGAAACATTTTCGTTCAAGCCTGGGGGTTTGTTTGACTCTAGGACGAGCTGCCAGTACAACTCCCTATACTCAATACAATCCTGTCATAACCCCTCCTGACATCCACAGGAACCTCTTCCAAGACAAAAAATAAACATTTTGCCCTTGGACATTGTAAACATTCCTATTGCTCTTATTTTTCACATCATTAACATGTTCATATATTCTCTGTTTTAACTTCCTTTTGGTCTTTCCAACAAAGAATGCTGTACAGTGGACACAATTTGCCAAATATACCAACCCTTTGGAGTCACTTGTAGTGATTTACCATGAATCAATCTGTTCCTAGCTTCCAGATCTACTTTACCATCATTCTTAATATAAGGATATTGGGAACATCTACCACATTTAAATGTTCCCACTTTACCACGGTTTGAAACAATGCGAGTTTTATGTTCGATCAATTCCTTCAAATTCTGTCCCTTCCTAAAAATACATTTAAATGTGGCACTAATCAATCCACTAAGATTTGTTAGACCAGAGAACCTGCTCCATTCCTTTGTCAGAATATGTTTAACAATATAGGCATCTGCATTGAATTTAGTTACAAAGGCTAGTTCAAAATTGCTGTGCAAACTAGTGTTGTCTAAATTCTCAGCTCCTGTGGTAACTCCTTACCTATAATTGGGGTAAACTTGTTAGTACATGCCTGTTTCACCGTATTATATATCTCATATATATCGGGTGGATTGGATAGCCCCTATCTTTAATCATATTTATTAATAAATGACACTGCATTTCAAAATCAACTTCATCAGATGACAAAGTGACCCTTTACAACACTCTTTTTCTGTGTTAATGGGTGGGCACTGTGAAAATAAAGGAAGGCATTTGAGTACGTGTCCTTCCTCTTGCTCTTTTGTCTTGCCCTTAACTCATTAAGCTGTCTACTTAAAAATTATGTCATGATTAGAATTTGGCTCTCAGAAAATGAGTGCAAAAAATTTCTCCTCTTCTTTTCATGGATGATTTAAAACTGTATAGTTCATCAGCTGAGCAACTGAAAGCACAACTGCAAGTTGTCCACATTTTCTCAGATGATATAAGAAAGTCATTTGGTCTTGATAAATGTGCAAAAGCAACCTTTAAAACAGGAAAGCTGCATCACCAAAAAAAAAATAAAAAATAAAAAATAAATAAAAATCAGTCTAAAACAGGAATGTGATATAAAGGACCTTGAGCAGGAGGGAATATATACATATTTGGGAAGTGATGAAGGATCAACAAAAAGCTTGAAGTATGAATAAAACTTAGTAAGGGATATTTTACTAAGACTAAAATGAATACTGAAAACAGCTCTGAATTCTAGGCTGTAAACCAATTTGTACTTCCTGTTCTAACTTACAGTTTTGGGGTGATTGACTTGCCCCAAAAGGTATTAGATCAGTTTGACAGGAAAACAAGAAAAATGCTTCACATTTATCAAATGATTTATAAAAATCAGTGTATACCAAGATTATATATTCCCCATTCTGAAGGAGGTATATTCCTTCTCAGAACTGATTACATTTATAGAGCTGCAATCATAGGACTGCATAATATATATACTGACCTCACAAAAATCAAAACATAATGAAAGTTTTAAAACATGAGGAGAACAAGTCTAAGATTACTTCTCTGCTTAATTTCGCAGAAGCGTATTGCTGTCAACTGGGGATGGAAATCAAACCAGAAGTAGAAAACAAATCAGACAGCAAATGAATGTGCCAAAAAAACAAAACAAAACAAAAAAATATATAAGGTAAAGGATCAGATGAAAAGGCAAGAAATGTAGAAATGGCATAAATATAGTTGCAAGTACAGAAAACTTCTGGAGCAACCTCATGTTGATCAGGATCTGAAGTAGGAGTGATTAGAGAGAGGTCAATTTAAACCAAAAGATGAAAGGTTAATATTAGCACCCAGGAGAGTAGACTGAATACATTTTGGTTTACAAAGTTCATTCAACATGTGGAAGAAACAGACAAATTCAGGTTTTCTTAAACAGTATTGGAAACGGTTATTCATCTTGTTGCTGGGTGTGATACATTAGTGGCAGAAGGCCTGCATACTGAAAGGCAGAATAATGTGACTATCCTGTTTATTATTATGAATCATGTTAATAGCTATATTTTTAAAAATTCATGCACAACTCATTTCTCTTAAACTATTCCAAAAGTGTAAGAACTTAACAGTAGTCTCAAATTTGACTTCCTGTGATAAAAAAAATGAAAATCTGTATGAAGAGCAAATCTCAAACATTGCTTCTACAGGGTCCCAAAATAAATAATTAAAATACGAAAAATGTATAGGTGAGACGTGAACATTGAACATCACTCTTCGCCTTTTAACGTTTCTTTTTTTTTTGTTTTGCAGGAAGCAAGTCCACCATGCATCCCCTGATATGTGTGTGTGGCGGGGGGTTGCCTGCACCCTATATAACAACTAAGAGATTGCCTAAACCTCTGAGAAAAGGGAATATTCATATAAAAGGCAATCTTGGACTTAATACATGTTAGTGCAGATTTTCACAGTTTCCACATTCTAGGACTTGGCATTGTGAGTCTCAGCAAATCACACAGTTACACTTGCTGGCATTTGAAGAGGAGTTGTACAACAGATTTCAAAGTAAATATTTTAAAGCAAGCAAAAAAAAAAAAAAAAAAGAAACAAATATTAACAAAACATAATGAATTTGATTACAATAATTTTACCTTTGGGATTCTTGGTCAAAGACATTAAAGGACATTTTTGGATTGGCCAGAGCCAATGTTTTCTTTCATGAGTAACTGTTGCAGTACAGCTCAAAATATAGTGAGCATTTTTTAAGTATTGCCTTTTTTGTTTGTTTTAGCAACAAAATCTTAAAATGATGCATTCTTGGTAAACCACTGATACCTTACAGAAGCTTTCAGATGTCCTGGCGGGGAGCATCAAAATGGAATTGTCACTAGTTTGCACACAAATCACCTAAGGTAACTCATTAGCCAATTACATTCTGAATGATGACTAAAAAAAGTAAATCTATAATCAACAAGTTAAAGACTTTTGCAGGGGTAAATTATTTCTTTATTGTAAGGCTTTATGAAAACCACTTTACACTTCATTATTGGAAGACTGTAATGAATTCTTTAGGACCAGGTTAATACTTTAGACGTAACTGCACTATTACATGGTGTTAGGCAACTCTTCGTTTGCATCCTAAGGTACCTTACCACAACCTCTATTACTGAATGGTTTTGATAATTTAAAGATAAGTTAGATGTCTGCATGGGTGATCAAAGGTTTAGTTTAATTGTGCCAAATGCTTACTGTAATTTCATATGCAGATTATGTGCTTTATGAACCCAGGACCCTTTGCTATAGCCAGTAGCAATACAATGCAATGTAGAAAGTGTACCATCTGTGAAAACCCATAAAAGACTGCTGCAAATCTATTTTTATTAACTTTCTGAAATGCAATAAAAATCAGCTATGTTTCAATCAATTGAGAAATGTAACTGTTAATGTCACCACAAAATAAAGATTCTCTCCTACTCCCATCCAAACAAGTGACAATGCTTCTGTGTATAAATCTGGGAATGCTGTATCTTGGGATAAAAAGAAATAATTGAAATTATGCAATCTCATTCTTCAATTACGTATTTCAAGAATTACACACTTGAGTACTGATCAGTAATAAACCACATTTAAGGCTGGCACTCAGTTTGTAACTGCATTAGCGAGGAATTTGCAGCAAGTTACTAGGTGTTAGTTAATCAGAACTGCTTTTTCATATGAAATTCAATTTCAGCTGTAAAGTGGTGCTGTATTATCTCTCATGCACTTGTTAAACATTATGTAGGGCAAAGGCAGAATGGCAAGAAATTAAAATGCACATATTGGAACAGAGAGAGGATGAAGAATTCATAGAAGGCAATGTAACTGTAGTACACAAACAACAATAAAATCCCAAAAATAAAAAAAATATATATTTTTTCTTTTGTTTGAAATCAAAAGCAGAATGACAGGTGGTCATAGACATAACAGGTTCAACTAGCACCATGTGACAGCCTACAGACTAGTGACCTGGGCAGGAGCCAATCACATTCCATCTCTCCACCTTCCTTCCTCTCACTGATTGTTTTGTTAAAAAAATAAAAGAAAGGAGAAATAGTTTATTTTAAACACTAGCAAGCCATTGCTACTGTTTATGCTCTACAGGGAAAGCCACAGCAGTCAAGTTTTGATTAAAAAATAAATAAATGCTTCAAACGTTCAGTTTACACCACCCAGGGAGCGCTATGCCATTCAGGTTTTACTACATATTCAATACTGACATTTAAAAGCTGGCTTGCATTAAAGCATGATCTGGATCAACAAGCTGTGCCCCCCAACATTTTACACTGGGGCAGTTTCCTCTGTTGCCCACCCTAGCTACAGTACTGGGGGCGATGATGATGTTTATAGGTAGTCATCATCATCATCTTCTTTCGGCTGTTCCCATTAGGGGTCGCCACAGCAGATCACCTGTTTCCATTTTTTCCTGTCCTCTACATCTTGCTCTGTCACACCAACCACCTGCATGTCCTCTCTCACCACATCCATAAACCTTATCTTAGGCCTTCCTCTTTTCCTGTTACCTGGTAGCTTCATCCTTAGCATCTTTTTCCCAATATACTCAGCATCCCTCCTCAGCACATGTCCAAATCGTGCCTCTCTGGCTTTGTCTCCAAACCTTCCAACCTGGGCTGACCCTCTAATATACTTATTCCTAATCCTGTCCACCCTCGTCACACCCAGTGCAAATCTTAACATCTTTAATTCTGCCACATCCAGCTCAAACTCCTGCCTTTTTGTCAGTGCCACTGTCTCCAATCCATATAACATAGCTGGTCTCACTACCCTCTTGTAGTACTTCCCTTTCACTCTTACAGTTACTCATCTGTCACAAATCACTCCTGACACACTTCTCCACCCACTCCATCCTGCCTGTACTCTCTTCTTCGCCTCTCTTCCACACTCACTGTTACTCTGAACTATTGACCCCAAGTATTTAAACTCATCCACCTTCGCCACCTCTACTCCTTGCATCCTCACCATTCCTCTATCCTCCCTCTCATTCACACACACATATTCTTTCTTAGCCCTGCTGTCCTTCATTCCTCTTCTCTCTAGAGCATATCTCCATCTCTCCAGGGTCTCCCCCACCTGTTCACTACTCTTACTACAGATCACAATGTCATCTGCAAACATCATAGTCCACGGGGACTCCTGTCTGATCTCGTCTGTCAACCTGTCCATAACTATTGCAAATAAGAAAGGGCTCAGAGCTGATCCTTGAAGTAACCCCACCTCCACCATAAAAGCATCCGTCACTCCCACCGCAGACCTCACCGCTGTCACACTACACTCGTACATATCCTGTACCACTCTTACATACTTTTCTGACACTCCTGACTTCCTCATACAATACCACAACTCCTCTCTAGGCACACTGTCATATGCTTTCTCTAAGTCTACAAAAACACAATGCAACTCCTTCTGACATTCTCTGTACTTCTCCATCAACACTCTCAGAGCAAAGATAGCATCTGTAGTGCTCTTTCCTGGCATGAAACCATACTGCTGATCACTAATCATCACGTCCCTTCTTAACCTTGCTTCCACTACTCTTTCTCATAACTTCATGCTGTGACTGATCAATTTAATCCCTCTGTAGTTACTACAGCTCTGCAAATCACCCTTTTCTTAAAAATTGGTACCAAAACATTTTTTCTCCATTCCTCAGGCATCCTCTCACTTTCCAAGATTTCATTAAACAATCTGGTTAAAAACTCCACTGCCATTTCACCTAAACACCTCCATGCTTCCACAGGTATGTCATCTGGGCCAACAGCCTTTCCATTCTTCATTCTCTTCATAGCTATCCTTACTTCCTCCTTGCTAATCCATTGTACTTCATGATTCACTATCCCTACATCATCCAACCTTCTCTCCCTCTCATTCTCTTCATTCATCAGCCCCTCAAAGTACTCTTTCCATCTCCTCAACACACTCTCCTCACTTGTGAGTATGTTTATAGGTAGTATTATGAAAAAAGTAGGTATTTGATCAGCATGTGCTATGGAAAAGTCGATTAATTAGTTACAAAAAAGGAATCATTTTCTAATTAATTGTTTTCATTTCTTTACCAGGGGAAGGCATTCATCCATATGGCCCAAGTTCAGTCCCATCCTGGCAGTGTTACTAAATAATATGGAATAGAATGTCATAGGTTCATAGGTTCATACTAGGCTATCTGCCCTAGGGCATTTATAAGCCTACCCAGAGTGTATTTGGCTTTCGCCACCCATTTTAAATTAATTTTGCTATGCCCTTTTTCGAGGTTAGTACACTGTGCCTCTGTCTAACAGTGACACAGAAGTGATACCCGGGGTAAAAGTAATATTTTATAAGTAAAAATAATAGCAAACATAAGGGTGAAACAATCTTACAAATTAAAGCTGCATAGATTTCAGCCCTGCACAGTTACCATAAATTGCACCACTCTGTTTTGTTCATGAAAATTAGTGTTATATGAATTATCATTTTGTAGTGAAAAAAATTAATGAGAGTATATTGCAGGGATGGAAAGAAAAAAAAAATACACATATACAATATTATGGCTAGTGGCCTACTAAATGACTGCAGTAAAAGTTTCATGATCAAGTGGCATCCCACAAGGCTCAGTCCTGGGACCTCTCTTGTTTGGTATATATTTCTCGGAGGTACAGGCCAACACGGAAGGACTGTGGCTGACCAAGTTCGCAGATGACTGCAAACTGGGCGCAATAATCGACTCTCCAGCTGACACAAGCATCCTCCAAAAGGGCCTCATAGAAACAGACAACTGGTGCCAGAGCCATGGCCTCAAGCTAAATGCCAAAAAGTGTATAGTCATCCCCTTTGGCAAAAACAAAGTGCCCACAAATTACCACATAGGTGGTAATCCATTAAGTACAGAAGAAGTAATTAGGGACCTGGGGACCCAAGATGATAGCAATCTCTCATTTGACAACCATGTGGCCAAAGTGGTTAGAAAAACATTTTATATAGCCCACCTAATCATGAAGGGATTCACATCTAGATCAGGGGAGGTCATCGTGCCTCTTTACTCATCCCTCATCAGGCCCATAATTGAGTACAATGCCCCTTTTGGGATGTACCTTACCAGACACCTGCAGCAACTGGAAAGACCCCAAAAGTACCTCACCAAGAGGATCAAAGGGCTCAAACAGATGCCATATGCTGCCTGGTTAAAGAAACTCCAGCTTAATCAGTGGCATACCGCCTGCTCAGAGGCGATCTGTGCCTGACGTATAAAGCCATGTCCAACCCGGAATAAATGGACATGCTGCACCTCAGAAAATCCAAATCCCATCGAGCTACACACTCGAGAGACTTGAACCTCAGCACTGAAATAAATAGGACATGCTGGAGGGACAGATTCATAACCCAGAGGCTCCCTTCACTCTGGAATAAAATCCCAGTCCAGAGTCCCTCATTGACTCTCTTCAAGAGGAATTTTGATGAGTGGATGGGAGATCGTAGGTTTACCCCGGGTATCACTTCTGTGTCACTGTTAGACAGAGGCACAGTATACTAACCTCGAAAAAGGGCATAGCAAAATTAATTTAAAATGGGTGGCGAAAGCCAAACACACTCTGGCTAGGCTTATAAATGCCCTAATGCAGATAGCCTAGTATGAACCTATGAACCTATAAGGAGGACACAGCTGTAATGATGAATTTAAAGTATGGAAGAAGGTGTAGACAAGCAAGCTGGATCATATCATGTAGATTAAAGGAAGACAAAATAGTGAAAACAATTCATTACAGTGGAGGAGATGAACAGCAATTCTAAGAGTTGTATGTAATACTCCTTTAGAAATGCATGCACATTTGGTTTATTTTAAAAGATTTGCTTTAGGCTGCAAGCTAAAATTGCTGGATGATAACATATCTCTGAAGTAGGTAGGTAGAGATTCCCAAAGTGTTACACCGCATGTGGAAAAGCTGTGCTTAGTGGTGGGGAGTGGAGGTTAGATCTGGGCAATAGTAGTATAGGGCCAGAGTTATTGTGGTTTAGTAGAAGGTAGGATGCGAGTCAAGTGAGAAACTTTGAACATAAGTGAGGCTAGTTAAAAGATCATCCCTTTGTTTTATGGTTAGATATTTAGCTTTGCTGCATGTTTCCAGGGTATTCACACTGCGGGACAGGGTGATAAAGCAGCACGTTTTGTTACTAAGAGACTAAGGAGTCCTGATATTTTTGTTGGAGGCTGTTGCAATGAGTTGTAGTTTAGTTTACAGATTCCCTTGCCAAAAGTTGTTCTTGCAGCTGGGAAGAGGACATTAGAAAAGGTTCTGATCCACAGAAGTAAATGATTAAGTTCTGGCCAGTGTTTGGTTATGTGTAGTTGAAAGCTCAGGGACTCCTCTAACCAAATGCCTAGATATTTACAAGAGGCAGTAGATTCATTTGGTTTATTGCTAAACCTAACTAAATGCAAGGAGTCTGGAACAGTGGGTAGTTGCTGTCTTATTCCAAAAAACATGGGTTTAGTTTTCAAGAAGAAGAGTAAGAAATGTTTTTGTTAATCCAATTAAAAGTGTCTGAAGTAGGAATTTAACATTGTACAGGGAGAGGTCAGACCTGAATAACTTCATGTTATCCTTGTTCTGGATAAGAGGAGTAGTAATCACCAGCAAATCTGATAATGAATACAGTGAAAAGAAGGGTACAACAATGTAACATTGACAAAATACTTTGTGAAGAGGTGGGAATGGCACTAGAGGTGAGCTCGTCATACAATGAAGCAAGTTCAAGAGAAAGTTTTAAAATCAATGGAAGCCACCAGGGCTTATACCAAGGTTCAGCAGGTGGTTTTGAAAGAGGCAGTGGGCTACAAGATTAAATGCTTTAGTAAGCATACATACTGACCATTTGAGATTATCTTTTCCATTCCAGTCAAGATTTTATCTATAATTGTCCAGAATGTGGTAATATGTAAGAAGCTAAGTATTTTAAATGTTTGTGAATCGGTAAAACAATAAATAATGTATTATATTGCAAGAGCATCAATTTGCTTTATAGTTTCAATATTTCTGAGAACTTTAAGCCCAGGACCTGATGTGACAGGATAGCACTGTTTAATCCAGGTAAACTGTACTATATTTTAATACATGCTGCTTAAGACAGTAGCGCATGTACTATTATAACCCATCTGTTTAAAGATGAATTGAGTTTTATATATACTGTTTTTTATTTTGACTTAGTAAGTTATTGTAGAATCCAATTCATTCATTTTTCTGTAATGATTGCCATTCTATCTTGATATTCTTTTTTGCTGAATTCTGTGACAGGCCACTCTGACAATCATTCAGTCAGTTGGAGCTCCCTTTTGTCCTGTGCATGAAAGAAACCCTATACCTCCTCCAGATCAAGAGCAGTCATGTGCAACTCTAAGACCTAGACTGAGATAACTGCTAATTCCCTCCACACTGAAGAACAATATAATTCAAGTCTATTAGAAAGATCATCTGCAGAACACTTGGGGTTACTGCTTATATTAACTCCTATTTACCTATGGTAACCTGAACAAATTAGAGTCACATAAAATCTAATAACGGCATACACTTCTTTGCATGTGCCATCCTATGGAAATGATCGTCTTGGTGGGTGATTTTTCCTGCCCTTCTTTAGGGATGACTGCTGGTTTGAAGGCCCCACCCACTAAAAAAAAGAAAAACAGAGAAAGTTAATTTGTGTGTTTACTTTTTTTTTTTTTTTTAAAGAAGTAAGTTTACCATTACCAAACTGTGAACTCCTTAACCCCAGCTCAGCACTACATCTACTTCAATCTGGGAATAAGGCAATCATGCCTTATCACAGAACTTCCTGCCTGCTGCAGAAGGCAGAAACATCTCGAGGCAGTGGTTAATTGGGCTGCTGTATGAACAAGTAAGGAACCATTTCTGTTATCTTAGACCTCCTCAGGTGACTGGCTGATACTGAACAAAAAGACAGAAGAACACAGAGATGATGCAGTACCTTTTACTGGACCAATGAAGGATTTGCAAATACTTAAGCAATGGAATTAGCATGAGCCCTTCATAATCAGTTATTAAGTTAATGATGTTAAGTACAGTAGGTTCATAGGTTCATAGGTTCATACTAGGTTATCTGGCCTAGGGCATTTATAAGCCTAGTCAGAGTGTGTTTGGCTTTCGCCACCCATTTTAAATTAATTTTGCTATGCCCTTTTTCGAGGTTAGTATACTGTGCCTCTGTCTAACAGTGACACAGAAGTGATACCCGGGGTAAACCTATGATCTCCCATCCACTCATCAAGATTCCTCTTGAAGAGAGTCAATGAGGGACTCTGCCTAACCTGGACTGGGATTTTATTCCAGCGTGACGGGAGCCTCTGGGTTATGAATCTGTCCCTCCAGCATGTCCTATTTATTTCAGTGCTAAGGTTCAAGTTTCTCGAGCGCGTAGCTCGATGGGATTTGGATTGTCTGAGGTGCAGCATGTCCATTAATTCTGGGTTGGACATGGCTTTATATGTCAGGCACAGATCGCCTCTGAGCAGGCGGTATGCCACTGAGTAGAGCTGGAGTTTCTTTAACCAGGCAGCATATGGCATCTGTTTGAGCCCTTTGATCCTCTTGGTGAAGTACTTTTGGGGTCTTTCCAGTTGCTGCAGGTGTCTGGTAAGGTACATCCCAAAGGGGCATTGTACTCAATTATGGGCCTGATGAGGGATGAGTAATGAGGCACGATGACCTCCCCTAATCTAGATGTAAATCCCTTCATGATTAGGTGGGCTATATAAAATGTTTTTCTAACCACTTTGGCCACGTGGTTGTCAAATGAGAGATTGCTATCAACTTGGGTCCCCAGGTCCCTAATTACTTCTTCTGTACTTAATGGATTACCATCTATGTGGTAATTTGTGGGCACTTTGTTTTTGTCAAAGGGGATGACTATACACTTTTTGGCTTTTAGGTTGAGGCCATGGCTCTGGCACCTGTTGTCTGTTTCTATGAGGCTCTTTTGGAGGATGCTTGTGTTGGCTGGAGAGTCAATTATGGCACCCAGTTTGCAGTCATCTGCGAACTTGGTCAGCCACAGTCCTTCCATGTTGGCCTGTACCACCGAGAAATATATACTGAACAAGAGAGGTCCCAGGACTGAGCCTTGTGGGATGCCACTTGTAACTGGTTTGGAGTCTGACATGGCTCCAGCAATTCTAACCATGTGGGTTCTGTCCTTGAGCCAGTTTGCAACCCATCTAGTGACATAGGGGTTTATATTTAAGCTGGTGAGCTTATCTATATTGCCCGAGTGGGGTATTGTATCGAAGGCTTTTGCGAGGTCCAGGTAGGCTATGTGGACCACCTTCCCCTCGTCAATGGCCTTGATGACTGTTTCAAAGAAATTGACTAGGTTTAAGAGGCAGGATCTGCCCTTAACAAAGCCGAACTGGGTAGGATCCAGTGTCTGTAGGTCCCCAATAAACATCTTTATTTATGAGGTCCATAATGATCTTTTCCATAGCTTTACAGACCAAGCTAGTCAGGTTTATGGGGCGACAGTTTCCAGGATCTGTTGAGGCACCACCTTTGTGGAGAGGGACCACTGTTGTTGTACACCACTCTTTGGGTACATATCCTGTAGTAAGGCTGAGATTGAGCAGTTGTTTTATGTTTGGGTTTAGCTCTTCTTGGAATTCATGTAGGACACAGCCTGGGACACCGTCTGGTCCCATTGATGCTGTGTTTTTTGCTTTGGAGAGTGCTGCTCTTACCTGAGAATCTGAGATGTCAGGGGGACAGCACTCTGCTGGGATAGATATTTGCCCTTTTGGTGGGGAGGGGGGAGAAGTTTGCGCTGAACCTGTCAGCTAGGATGTTGGCAATGTATGTGGGTGCGGTGTATTTTTTGTCATTTTGGACTAATTCTGAGCATATCTGGGAATTCCCACCCAGGTTCCTAACATAACTAAAGAAAGCCTTGTGATTATCCTTGGTATCCTGTGCAATTTTTCTCTCGAAGCTGGCCTTAGACGATTTTATGAGTGCCCGTAGTTTTTTGCTAATACTGATCAGAGATGCCTTCCCTTTTTTGGATTTTGCTCTATCATGTAGTAGCTTCCCCCTTCTATTGTATAGTTTGTTTATGGCTGGGGTCCACCAGACAGGACGTCTGCAATTAGAGGATTGTGTCTTGGTTTTATTTGGGATTGCATGATCCATGCATTCCTGAAGGTGTTCATAGAATGCGTTTATAAAGGATTTTGCGGTCTGGGCCGTACTTTCCACAGGCACGGGGGCTTTGAAGGATTCCACCTCGGTTTTGAGGAGTGTGAAATTTGCTTTAGAGAAGTTTTTCACTGTGGTTTTCTGGGCAGGGTGTAGGGTCAGGATGTGAATATCCAGTGAGATTAGTTTATGGTCTGATCTTACCAGTGAGGGATATACTTCTGGTCTGGAGCACAGAGTCCCCATGTTGGTGATGATCAGGTCCAGTATGTTTTCCCCTCTTGTGGGAATGGTAACAAGTTGTTCCATAGCATTTGAGTTTATAAATTCTAGGAACCTTTGAGCTAGGGTGTTGGAGCTAGAGTAATACTCCCAGTTTATGTTTGGGTAGTTGAAGTCACCCAATATAATGGTGTTTGGAGAGACCTTCATATTTTCCAGTGTTCTCAGGAAGGCCGAGTGGGGTTCCTGGGTTTGGGAGGATGGTCTGTAGCAGGCTATAAACTGGAAGGCAGTTTTACCCACTGTTAGTTGCACATGGATAGTCTCTGATGCTTCATGCTGTGCCACCAACCTGGAGGTGTGGGTATCTTTGACGAATATTGATACTCCCCCTCCTTTTGTGGTTCGGTCCAAGTTTTGGGGCCGAAAAGCATGGTAAGACGTATAACCTGGTAGTGCTGGGGTGCTCTCGGGAGCCTTGAACCAGGTTTCTGTTACTGCACAGATATCGATGTTCTCCATGCTAAGGAGGGTTTCGAGTGCGTGCATCTTGAGGTTTAGACTTCTGGCGTTGAGTAGCATTACTCTTAGTTTCTTATCCCTTGTGATACCTATGGAGGTGGGTTTGTCTTTTGAGCCTTGCCTAAAAAAGGCACTATGGGGGTAGCAAGAGCCTTTGCCAATATCTGAAAGACCAGGGGTGACAGGTGCAAGCCGTCCCTAGCAAAGCATCGTGGCTTGTCGAGTATGTCATCCCAGGCTGACAGGCATTGGCTCCCCTTTGAATGACACCAATACTTAAGCCAATTGTTGAAATTGATCATCTTGTCTTCATATTGTGGCATCATTCTTAGTGAGGGTAAGATGCTACTCAAGGTCAGGGTCATTCTGGCCTGGGCTACATGCTCAGAGAGCTCCTCTATGTCTCTTTTCATGTAGTTCAGGGAGGTACGTCTCAGGTCATTCACACCAGCATGGACAATGACTGAGTCATATTTGCACTTGCCTTAGAGTGACTTGAGTGCTTGTGTTATGTGGCAGATCCTAGCGCCCTCCAGGCAGCTCACTGTGACCTTCTCCTTGTTCAGCCTGGTGAGTGGGATGTCAGTGTGCCTGATGATAGATTCACCTATTACAAGTGTATCAGGTGTGTTGTTTAGCCTTAAGGGCTGTGACTGTTCAGCACACTGGCTTTGTGAGCTATGTGTTGCACGTGTTTTGTTTTGGTGTAGCGATTGCTTGGGTGTCTGCTTTGGAGGTCTCTGCTGCTTAGGCAGATTTTTATTTAGAGCTTCCGAGTTTGTTTTTGTGTGTTTATGTGTTTGGTTTGCTGTCGTGGTAGGTCTATGTGAGACTGGAATTGTAGTGAGTGTGGTTTCCTTCTCCTCCTGACTGGTTACGCCAGTACTGAGTTGAGAGAGCTTAGCCTCCAGTTTGGCTATATGGTTGCATCTCTCACATGTGTTGAAATTTACTGGGAGGAGGAGAGGGTTGTCTGTGTACATGAGGCAGTTGTAACATTGCCTCAAGATTCCCAGATTCACCAGCTGGACCGGAGAGGAGATTGACAACTGACCTTTGGACATGCTTGAATAGTATTGGGAATTTCTTTATAATTGAAAACAAGGGCCAATGGGGAACAAGGTACTCAAGGGGAGTTTGTGAGGGTGTAGTGCTTTTAATTTTTTAGTGCTGACTTAGTGAGCAAGTGCCAGGTAACTTAAATGCAATGTGTTACAGGTAACTTAAATGCAAAAATGACAAACAGTAACTTTCTTTCAAGTGAAACAAGGAAATAAGTACAGTAAGCAATGTAGATATCACTAGGGATCCACATAAGCACTGAAAAGCCACATTTTAGGTGGAATTAGCATTTCAGGGAAATAACAAGCAAACAAACAAGCATTCAAACAAAGCTAGATTCAGCAGGCCTGGATCTAGTCTATGCTACAGCAAACAAGGTGTACCAGTTTCAGTAAGAAACAGTTCAAATATGCAGGCAGTATAAGCCTTTAACCAGAAATTCCCAGCTCAGAAGGGCAGAGGCCAGCCTCTCCTCCCACAAGAGTGCAGACCACAAACCTTCTTAATGTAAAATAACTGGCCTGAAGCCCAAGTGCTTAAACCAGAATGAGTACACTTTTAGAATAACAGACACTGAGCCCTCAATCAGCAGTTCCCAACTTAGAAGGATGTAAGCTACCTGTCCTGCCACCACAGTGCAGGCCACAAACCTTCCTAATGTAAAACCACTGTTCTGAAGCCCAAGTGCTTAATCCAAAAGACTTAGAATGATAGCTACACTTTAATCAAGTTACTACCAAGCAGTAATAAATACAATTGAATATTTTAAAGA